>NC_056730.1:723400210-723547710 GCF_019279795.1 Protopterus annectens | reverse complement strand
GGGCTACAACAGTCCATCTGGTACAAATGAGTAAGAGCTGCTTCCATTGTCCAGTCCTCATTTGTCTGTTGTATGACACTGACCAAGTCACTTTACCAAACAGTGCTCCCATGCTGCCTCTGAAAAGGGTCACCTGCATCCAGTGGGCTGCCCCTAGCTGTTAGCAAATGTGTTGCACATTTGAATTCCAGCATCCTTCAAATAGAAGCTAAACAGCTTCACTATACACTATTTGGCTTGTAATAGGTTCATAGGTTCATAGGTATGTACTATGCTAATGGCCCTGGGGCCTTTACAAGCCTAGCCATAGGATTACCCTGGGATCGTGCCACTTGGCCTTAGTTCCCAGTGCCTCTGTCGAGTAGAGCCATTGGAGTTATCCCCGGGGTGAATTTTCTATTTCCCATCCACTGATCAAGATTTTTCTTGAAGACGGTCATTGAGGTGCTCTGCTTGACATGTATGGGAAGTCTGTTCCATAGCATGGGCAGTCTCTGGGTTATGAAACTGTCCTTCCAGTACATTCTGTTGATTGTGGTAATGAGGTTGAGGTGTCTGGAGTGTCTGGTGTGGAGGGATTGGGATTTCTTTAGATGTAGCATTTCTAACAGAGCTGGGTCAGACATGGCTTTGTAAGTCAAGCAAAGATTGCCTCTAGGTAGGCGATATGAGACAGAGAATAGTTGGAGTTTATTTGTGTCTGTCCATATAGGACAAGTGTTTAAGGCCAAGGATCCTCTTTGTGAGATAATTTTGCAGCCTCTCCATTTGTTGCAATTGTCTAGTGAGGTACATGCAAAATGGAGCATTGCACTCGATGATTGACCTAATGAGGGAAGAGTAGAGGGAGACAATGACCTCTTTCTTCCTGGATGCAAAACCCTTAGTAATGAGATATGCCACATAGAAGGACTTTCTGACCACAGTGGCAATATGGTGATCAAAAGAGAGGTTGCTATCAACCTGTGTTCCCAGATATCTTATAACACCTTTGTGTTCAGTGGACTACCATCAATGTGATAATTCATGGGAACTGGATTTTTCCCAAAGGGGATGACGACACATTTTTTGGCATTGAGCTTAAGGCCATGGTTCTGACACCAATCGTCGGTCTCAGTGAGGCCATTCTGTAGGATGTCAACATCACTTGGGGAGTTAATAATAGCTCCCAGCTTGCAATTGTCTGTGAACTTTGTCAGCCAGAGTCCCTTCGTGTTGGCTTGTACTTCAGAGAAGTACATATCAAACAGGAGAGGACCCACGAGCAAACCCTGTGGGATTCCACTCATGTCTAGTCAGCAGTCTGACTTGGAGTCAGCTACTTTCACACTGTGGGTTATATCTGTGAGCCAGTTTACAACCCACCTAGTGATATAGGGGTTGATGCCTAGCTTGGTGAGTTTTTCTATGATTCCTGAGTAGGGAATGGTATCAAAGGCCTTGGGCTGGTCAAGGTAGGCTGTATGAACCACCTTGCCTTCATCCACAGCTCTGGTGACTGACTCAAAGAAGTCGACCAAGTTGAGCAGGCATGATCTACCCATCACAAAACCAAACTGTCTGGGATCCAGAGTTTGGAGATTCCCTATAGCATTGTTTATTGGGTCCATGATGACGCGTTCCATAGCTTTGCATATCAGACTCATCAGCCTAATGAGGCGATAGTTCCCAGGGTCTGTAGTCGCTCCTCCTTTGTGGAGAGGGATGACTGTAGCAGTGTGACATTTGGGAGGGACAAAGCCTTAGGTGAAGTTGTGACTGAACAGGGCACACAGGTGAGGTGCCAGTTCACTATGTAGTTCATGTAGAACACAGCCAGGGATATTGTCAGGTCCCATAGAAGCTGTATTCTTGGCCTTGGACAGTGCTGTTTTAACCTGTGCAGCAGTAATACTGGGTACCTAGCAATCTACTGATATTATGATTGGTCCTTTGGGGGGGAGGGGTAAAGTTGGCACTGAATCTGTCGGCCAGTATATTGGCAATATCTGTTGGCTCGGTATAGGAGGTACCATTGTGCAGTAGCTCTGAGCAAACCTGGGTATTGCAGTGGAGATTTGTTCAAAACCATAGAAGGCCTTGTGGTTGTCTTTACTATCTGCTGCAATTCTGTTTTCATAGCTAGCTTTAGAGGATTTGATGAGTGATCTCAACTTTTTGTTGAGGCTGATAAGGGAGTTTTTCCACTCTTGGGACTTCACCTTATTCCGCATCATTTTTTTTTGTTTATGGCAGGCAACCACCAGATTGGCTTCCTTTTTTTGGAGGAGAGCGTCTTGGTTCTATTGCATATGGCGAGATCCATGCATTTGTGTACGTGTTCGTACAGTGCATTGGTGTATGATTCGGCGGTCATGCAACTATTCTCCATTTGCATGGGTGCCATGAAGTTAGCCACCTCTGTTTTTAGAAGCCCAAAGTTAGCTTTGGAGAAGTTTTTCATGGAGGTTACCTTTGCAAGGGGGGGGGTGATGTGGATTTCCAAGATGATTAGTTTGTGGTCGGTCGGATCTAACCAGGGAGGAGCTGACTAGTGGTGTAGAGCAATGGTCGGCCATGTTAGTAATGACCAGGTCAAGGATGTTGCTACATCTAGTGGGGATAAGAATGAGCTGGTCCAGGGGATTGGAATTAATGTTCTCCAGGAAACGTTGGGCAAGTGTATTGGTACATGAGTTGTTTTTCCAGTTAATGGAGGGGTAGTTGAAGTTGCCCATTATGACAGTGTTACATTGGACCGTAATATTCTCCAGGGTGCTTAGGAATGTGGAGTGTGAGTCTTGCGACATGGTTGGGGACCTATAGCATGCTATGACCTGAATCGCTGTGTTACCCAATGTTAGTTGCACCTGAAGTATCTCTGATCTGTTATGTTGGTCTTCCAGTCTGGAGGTGTGTGCATCCTTTATGAATATGGAAACACCACCGCCTTTGGAGCTTCGGTCCAAGTTCTGGGGCCAAAAGGTATGGAAAGAGTTATAGCCTGGTAGTGTAGGGGTTCTTTCTGGTGCCTTCAACCAGGTCTCTGTTAAAGCACAAATGTCAATGTTCTCCATTTTAAGGAGTGCTTTGAGGGAATCCATTTTAAGATTTAGACTTCTAGCATTAAGCAGCATGACCCTCAGATTGCATTTGTTTTTGCATTCTAAGTAAATGTGATTTTCGATGGAAGAAAATTTACTGTTTTATGGTAAGTCTGTTTTCACTGTTAGACTATATTTTGTTTGTTTGTTTGTTTGCTTGTTTTTCCAAAAGTTTTATTGTAAAATTTAAAATAACAGTTTTAAATTAAATTCCCATCTAATGATCATTACAAAAGTAAAAAAGAAAATAGTATGTGCCCTGAGAGGTCTGAACAGTGTTTTATGGTGATTGGGGAGAGACAATCATGTTCTGGGATATTGGTATAGCTGTGAGTGGGGGGTGGGATTCGTCCATTATCCTGCCTAGGGCACCGTTTGACCATGATCCAGATCTGGAGGCATATAGCAGAGACAGAAGAAGGTCGATAGCAGTTAATATTTCTCTTGCATCATCTCTCAGGTAGTATTTGATTCCCAAGAGGTGAGACAAGTTTTTGGTGTTTTTTTTTTTTTTTTTTTGATACCTTGCAATATGTGTGTTTAACATTTGAGATTATTGTCAATTAGGATACCATAAGTTTTTATTTGGTTACAGTTTCAGCTTTTGCACTGGTGTTTTTTTGATCTCTTGCAATATGTGTTTTTTCACATCTGAGGTTATTGTCAATGAGGACACCAATAAGTGTTTACTGAGTTACAGTTTCAGTTTTTGCATTGCTAGATTAGGTTATTTTTTTTCATTTTGCATTGTTCAGGAGTGAACAGCATAAGGTGTGTGTGTGTGAGCATTTGTGTGTGGATACGTGTGTGTGTGTGTGTGCATACATGTGTGCGCGCATGAGTGCATGGGTGTGTGTGTGTGTGTGTGTGCATACATGTGTGCGCGCAAGAATGCGTGTGTGTGTGTGTGTGTGTGTGTGTGTGTGTGTGTGTGTGTGTGTGTGTGTGTGTGCATACGTGTGTGCATACATGTGTGTGTGTGTGTGTGTGTGTGTGTGTGTGTGTGTGTGTGTGTGTGTGCACGCGCATGTGTGTGTGTGTGTGTGTGTGTGTGTGTGTGTGTGTGTGTGTGTGTGCACATGTGTTTTAGGAATTAAAAAGTAGATTTTAATATTTTAGCCAAGTTTCAATAGCAGTGAAAGAATTTTGGGTGATATCCTGAGGGCCTGATAGGGATATAAATAAATCCACAAGTAAGCCAAAAGGCACGCAAAACATTGAAACCAGTAAAAAATAAAAAAGAACCTCAGAGGGTCCACAATAAAGCTTGAGAACAGCTTATCTGAAGTAGTTAACTTAATTTGCTCTGCAACCTGTGGGTATCGGATCCAACTCGGATCCGAGCCGGCAGCTTTCCAAGCTAATAGATCCGAGTTCCAAGTTCCTCCCCCTACCCATAATTCCCTGCCATCTCCCTCTAACCCTCAGATTACATTTGCCGTGGCTTCCATAAGCTTCTCTAGAATGAGCTCCGAGCGATAGTACTGTAAGTCAGTCTTTAAAAACTTCTTTTCTGTCAGATTTTTCCTTTTCTTGGTGTGTGTGAACTCACCCTATATTTTGTAGTCTTTGTTGGGTAGTTCTCTTGAATTTTTAGTTAAGTTAGTTTTATTCCCCTCCCCCCTCTGCGTGTGTGAAGGTGTGTGCTTGTGGGCCTACTTTTCTTTATTCTTTTACAATGGCTGAAGGCCCTAAAGCCATTTTCTCAAAATGTACAGAGTGTGGCCATAAGCTGTCTCCACCAGATGGTCACTCTTGGTGTGTCCTTTGCCTGGGGGTTGACCACCTTTTATCGGGCTGTACTATCTGTGCAGCCTTCAACCCCAGGGCTTTGAAGGATAGGAGGTCGAAGCTCATTCTGGCGGGCCTTTTGCCCCCAGACTCTGCTTCTTCCACCTCGGTGGCGCCGGCCACGGCTGCGGCTGCCCCACCTGTTGCTCCTGATCCCCTGGCCAGGACACACCCTCCCACCTTGGCCCAGGAGGAAAGGGAAAGCAGAAAAAAAGAGAGAAAAGATAGAGAAATTGAGAAGGAGAGGCACCGGAGCCATAAAAGTTGGTCCGAATCCACCTCTTCGGCACCGCCATCTAAAAAGCTCACCTCTCCCCTTAAGGTCTCCTGGCCTTCCCCATCTCGGTTCCATTCTCCACAATGCTCCCCGGAGCTGGAGGAGGAGACCCGGTTGCCTTTGAGGTCATCCAGGCGGCCTTCCCGGCCGGCTTCGGTGGCCTCATCTAGATCCACCAGAAGCTTATCAGACGCTGATATGGACCAGATGATGCCTCGATTTCTTCAGGCCCAGATGCAGATGGGAGTGCTCTTGCCTCCCCCCCCACTGGGGGTGCTCGACACCTTTTTTCACCCCCATTGCTCCTTGTCCGACCCACTTTCAGGGCTTTGAGCTGTCGGATCCGACTAGCTTCGGAGCCGGGGTAGGGTCGGCGCCGACAGTGCTTCCTACTTCGGCACCGACTGTACCCTTGAGTCTGTCGGATCCATTTTTGGATCCTACCTCTCGGGGCCATGAGCTGAACGTCGGATCTGAGAGGGCCAGTGGACCTTTGGCTCCGTCAAGGTCAGGGCACACTACCCTTTCAGATCCGGTCGGGTCACCTTTGGCACCGATCCGCACGTCAGATCTGAGGGGAATGCTTTTGGATCCAAGGGAAAGCAGTTCCCCCTCGGCATTTGATGTCGTGGAGAGGGTCCTCTCGAGGGATTCAAGGCCCCAGGCTCTTGCTTTGGATCCACCCACCATTCCCACTCATACGGGCCTGTCCTCCATCATTCGGCCCTAGGGACAGCCTGCGCCTACATCCCAGATTGTTCCCATAGGGTAACAGGACATTGTTGGTGAGGCCTCTTCGGACAGCCCCCCTGAGCAGGTCCCTCACAAACAGAAGTGCAAGAGGAGGCACTTGGACTCACCCGAGTCCATCACAGAGGACACGGACTTGGAGGAAGGGGAAGGTTCTCCAAGGTCACCCCTGAAGACGTCTCCTTCAGAGACATCATGGAAATGTTACGCATTAGAGGGGGGTGGTCTGCCCAAAAACCTTCCTTAGATTAGTCTGTGTTTCTGGAGGTTTTTGACGCAGGCCCATCTACCTCTTGGGTGTCCCCTCCCACCAATCCCCTGGTAGATCTCATTACTACCAGGGCATGGAAGGAACCGGACACTGTTGACCCAATTCCTAAGAGACCGGACAGGATCCTCAGCCCTCCCACGGACAGGACAGTTTGGAGCAAGGGTGCCCCAGTGGATGCCATGGTGGTGGCGACTGCCACTAAAAAGGAATTAGCACAGGAGAGTTCCTCGGTGCATCCTCCAGACAAGGAGTCTCGGATGATGGACCGTTTGGGAAAGTGGATGTTTTCTTCAGCGACCTTCTCTGTAAGTTCACTGAATTATATGGCACATGTGATTAGACTGCAGCGAGACCTGATTAAAGAGTATGCTGCGTCAACCCCAGAGTCCATGTCGGCCTAGGACAAGCGTACCTTCTCGGCTCGAATGGCCACTCTCAAGTCAATCACCAACACGTCTATGTGGCTCCTTTCCCATGCTATGGAGGGAGTGGCTAGAGCTAGTGGAACAGGCGTCGTCTTATGTAGATAAGCCTGGCTCCATCTCTGTGACTTTGTGGAACCCTTCAAGGCATCCTTCGCGAACGCCCCCTTCAACGGTTCCACACTCTTTGGCAAAACCATCCACGATACGCTTCTCCAGAGCGAGAAAGATGGGAAGACATTGTCTGCCATTGGGATCCGCTTCTCGGCTACTCAGAGGTCCTACTCCAGGAACCAAAGAGGACAAAAGAAGATGTGGTTCCGGAAAGCTCAACAATCCCATTTCGCTCTGGATACCTTGTCCTTCAGAGGCAGAGGAGGACAGGGTGGACACTGGCCCAGGGGCAGAGGGGGCCTGAAAAATTTTGGGTCGAGAGAACCTTTTTCGGATCGACCCGTGCAACAGCCCTGAGGGGTTGCCGACTGCTCCTCTTTGGAGGCAGTCGGGGGCACTTCTCGGAACACCTAGCGAAATGGGAGTCCATTACAACAGATCGCTGGGTGCTCCGAATCATATCCAGAGGATATTCAATCCCCTTCCTATCTCACCTTCCCCGAGCAACAAAGCTCCCCAATGTCCCACCCGATCAGAGGGAGGCAGCAGCATCAGAAATCTTAGGGCTGCTAAGAAAAAGAGCCATCCAGTGCATCCCCACCGAACAATCCGGATCAGGCTTTTACTCCAGGTTCTTTCTGGTGCCAAAAAAGACGGGGGACTTACGACCCATCCTCGACCTGTCAACGCTGAACCTGTCAATTGCCAAGAAAAAGTTCTGGATGATCACTATTCAATCCATTCTCCCACTTCTGCAGGAGAACGACTGGATGTGCTCAATAGACCTCAAGGATGCATACTACCACATTTTGATGGACAGACCATCCAGGAGGTTCCTCCACTTTCGGCTGGGAGCCAGCCATTATCAGTTCAGGGTCCTACCCTTCGGTCTCACCACAGCCCCCAGGGTGTTCACCAAGGTCATAGCAGTTGTAGGGGCCCACCTGAGGCTTCAGGGCATACAGGTTTTTCCGTACCTGGATGACTGGCTCCTAACCACCCCCACCAGGCATCAACTCTGCTCAGGCAGGGACTACTTCATATGCCTAGCCCGCCACCTAGGGATCACGATAAATCTCCAGAAATCCTCCCTTCAACCCACTCAGATTTTGGAATTCATAGGGTCCAGGATAGACACTACTCAATCCAGAGTCTTTCTGACCACGGATAGGCTTCGCAATCTGAGCCTTCACATTCTAGATCTGTTACGATCCTCAGCCCCACCCGCGGAACTAGTCCTGAGGGCCCTGGGATCTATGGCAGCAGCCATCAATCTATCCTCCATCGCTCGCCTCAAGATGAGGATCCTTCAGTGGACATTACAAGTACAATGGTCCATCATCTGTCAACCCCTGACCACACCTATTCCTCTCACCAGGATTTGCAGGGAATCGCTTCTTTGGTGGCTCCACTCTAGAGACCTTCGAGAAGGCCGCCCCTTTGTTATACCCCCTCCCCAAGTCACGGTGACCACGGATGCTTCTCTCCTCGGGTGGGGGGCATTGCATGGGCAGATCCGTCCAAGGCACGTGGACTTTCACAGAGACCTCACTGCATATCAATGTCTTGGAGATGAGGGCGGTGCTTCTAGCGTTGCAAGCTCTCCATCCCCTTCTCCCTCCAGGAACTATTGCACTTCAAACAGACAACATGGCGGTAGACTGGTACATAAACAAACAGGGGGGAACCAGATCCTATCCACTTTGCAGGGAGGCAATGAGAGTATGGGAATGGGCAATATCCACCAACTGCTTTCTCATAGCAACGCACATACCGGGTCGGTCAAACATCTTAGCGGACAGGTTGAGTCGGACGACCCTCTCACCTTACGAGTGGTCTCTGAACCCTGCTGTAGCGAAACAAATCTTTCTCCAATGGGGTCAACCTTGCTGTGATCTCTTCGCCTCACCTTCGAACACAAAGTGCAGTGAATTCTTCTCTCTGGTTCCCCCACCAGGGGAACCCCCAGAGATGCTCTAGTTCATGCTTGGCCATCCGGTCTTCTGTATGCTTATCCTCCTCTTCCCTTGATGACAAAATTCTTGCAGAAAGCTTGTCGGTTGGGGAGCAGAATTATCCCCATAGCCCCATTCTGGCCTCGCCAAACCTGGTTCCCTTACCTACGGTCTCATCAAGTACATCCTCCTTGGATTTTGGATCCCAAACCGGATCTAATCTCTCACCCTTTAGGATTGAAGACCCCCAATCTGGACTGCCTGAAGCTGTCAGCTTGGTTGATCCAGTTCCCTTGATGGCTAGGACTCCCGGTATATCATCTTTGGTTAAAGCCATCCTGGTGGCTGCCCATAAACCATCCACAAGGAAGATCTACAACAGTAAATGGAAACGTTTCTCAATCTGGGTGGAGCACAGGAACTTAGATCTCTTTATGGCTCCGATTCCAGCAGTCCTAGACTTTCTTTCACATATCTTTGATCAAGGAGCCAGTGCTTCTACTATTAAAGTTCAGTTGGCAGCTATCTCCCACTACCATGTTGGTAACAGCTCAGGGCCACTAGCATCCTCCAAAATATGCAAGGCTTTCTTGAAAGGAACTTTTTTGTTAAGACCACCCATTAAAGATCCAGTCCCCCCATGGGATCTTACCCTAGTTCTTCAAGCTCTGATTGTGCCCCCCTTTGAGCCCGCGGCTTCAGTCGATTTGAAATATGTATCATGGAAAATGACCTTTCTGATTGCCATTACTTCTGCAAGAAGAATATCAGAGCTTCATGCTCTTTGCAGTAAACCTCCCTATATCATTTTTCATAAAGACAGGGTCTCCCTCAGGACTAATCCCTCCTTTCTTCCCAAGGTGGCTTCGGAAGTCAACATCAACCAGACCATTAATCTGCTTGTTTTCTTTCCAAATTTTCAAAATAAAGGAGACTACAGACTTCATTGTCTGGATGTTCACAGACAGTTACGCTTTTACTTAAATAGAACAGCAGATCTTCGAAAATCTGACCAACTTTTTGTTTCCTTTGCAAAATCTTGTCTGGGCAAGCCAGTAACTAAGGTAACCTTAGCTGGATGGATTTCACAGTGCATTCTCCTATGTTACAAAAGCTCTGGTCGTCCTGAGCCCCTGAGAGTATGAGTCCGTTCTACCCGATCCATGGCCTCTTCTGCTGCTTTCTGGTCAAAGGTTTCCTTGGATGACATTTGCTCGGCAGCTACTTGGGCTTCCTCTCATACCTTTATTACACACTACAAATTGGATTTGATCTCCAGAGGACGTGCATCGTTTGGCTCAGCAGTGCTCTGGAATATCCTTCCATAAGGGCCTCCCAAGTTGTTGGTAGCTGGGGACTCTGTCCCACAGGTTACAAAGCAAATGAAGTTAACTACTTCAGATAAAGAAGTTATGTACTCACCATAACGTTCCATCTGCGTAGGTAACTTAATTTGTCTGCAACCGACATGCCCTCCATCCCCTGCACCCTTAGTTCGTTATCTAAGAGTCAGGATATGGCTTCCTTTCATGGACATCATTGAAACAGTTTGGAACCACTCCTAGGTTATGGAATTCCTTATTGTCCTTTGGCAAACTTGATCTGAGGTTACAGGGAGATGGCATGGCATTATTGGGTAGGGGGAGGAGCTTGGAGCTCGGATCTATTAGCTTGGAAAGCTGCCGGCTCGGATCCACAGGTTGCAGACAAATGAAGTTACCTACTCAGATGGAACGTTACGGTGAGTAACTTCTTTTTTCTTCCAGTTATTAATAAATAACTGGAAGAAACAGCTGTTCTCAAGCTTTGTTGTGCACCCTCCGAGGTTCTTTTTTTATTTTTTCCTAATAGGAATATGGTGCACGTGTATGGCTGGGTTGTCGACATTTATATCTAAGCTATCTTTACTACTGTGTAGTAGTAAGTAGTTTGTTTATAAAATTGTTGAATAAGAGGGGGCCTAATACAGATCCTTGTGGGATGACAACAGTAGCTGGTAGGAAGGAGGAGAGAATTTATTTCCATTTGACTGCTTGCTACTTGTCAGGCAGATACCTATGGGACCATGAGAAGAAGTGCTGGGTAAGGCTTGAAGAAGAAAGTTTGATAATAAGATATTGATGGAACATGGTGTGAACTGCTTTTGATAAATCTAAACAGTGACGATAACCATGTTGCTGAGATTCCTATGTTGGTGTATGACTTTGGTGAAGTTGAGAAGAGCCGTAGTAGCACTATGGTCAGCTCTAAAAGCATTTTGGGTTTTGAAAAGAAAGTCGTTAGCATTAATGTACTGCAAAAGTTGTGATTAGATGATTTTTTCTAGTATTTTACACAGAGGGGACAGGATGGCAATAGATTTATAATAGGAAATGTCTGTTGATATGCCACCTTTGTGAATTGATATTATTTAGGATTTTTTCCAGACAGATGGGATATATCTCTCAGATATGGATCAATTTGCCAGTACGGATACAGGGAAAGTTATTGAGTCAGTGGGTATTTTAGGATTCTGTTGGGATATGGACAGAAGCTAAAGAGGCTGGTTTTAGTTTCTGTAGAAGTTTTCTTATAATAAATGTGGAAATTGATGAATGAGAATTAATGTGACTGGTTAAGACAGGATGAGGTAAGAGAGAGGTGAATCATTATTATTAATTTGAAATACTAATGTATGTATAAAGTAGTCTAAAGAACTGAATTTTCTTTTAATCATTCAGACTATTTGCAACAACCTGAATTGTTTCTTATGCCATAGTAACCCTGTCAGTGTTAACAGCTTGACCTTTAGTTCAATACCTTTGTTTTATTCTTTCTTTTTTCAGTCCTTTGTATGTTTTGCATCATATTTAACTGCTTCTTTAAACAAAATCCACAACTCCATCATACCCTGCCAATGTTCAAAACCCTATTTTCTTCTCAGTTATACCTTGTACTGTTTGATGAGTTCACCTAACTGCATGTAACATCAGATTTTTCTAGCAGTTCTACTCCCAAGCTACAGAACATTTTCACCTAATCAGGATCAGGCAGAAGTGAGATAAAATGAATATAACTTCTTCCACTTTATTCACTAATTATGCAGACAGAATAATCTAATTTAATTTACTGGCATTCTTATGATTAGTGGAAGAAACTTGTGCTATCCATTCTCTAAATAAAACTCCTATCACAGCTGAACCCAACACAAAACCCCTTGGGGTCATGATAGATGACCAGCTGAAGTTTGATTTACATGTTAGCACTTGTATTAAGAAGACTCATCAAAGACTTGGCCTCTTATACAGAAATAAAAAGTTCCTATCTAACAAAGCTAAAATATCCTTCTCTTATGCCTATCTCCTACCAAGCCTATTATATAGCTCTCAAATCATCCCCAACTCCAAACCTCTCTCTTAACTAAGCTTGAATCTATCTATAACAAAGTGGCCAGATTTGCTGTAAATCAAAGCTATAGATCACATAACTGCCTCTATTTAAAACACTTAGACTGATAGAATTCCCACACCAGCTACCCCTCTCGCAGCTTCAGCTTATCTACTCTATCTTGTACCAACCATCTTTCTGTCCCAGTCTGCCTTCTCTAATCTCCTTCTATACTCAGTCTAGGATTATCTGTAGCTCAGACCAAGACTTATTACAAATTTATAAACCTAAATAAACCTAAGAGCAAAATTTGTCAAAACCTCTACAGCTGCTACCCTACCATTTCTTGGAGCAAACTCCCTTTGGAAATTAGAACATTCAAACAACATAAAGAATTTAAATCTACCAACAAAGAATACCTAAAAAGTTTCTGGACATGCCACAGTACTCACCCACCATAAACTGTCTCCTCTCCTACGTAGCTTACTGCCTGCCCTCTTTGGTTTTATTTCTGTATTATGTCAGCGCTCTCAGTTCATCGTATCTAGCTAATAACCCATTGCTCAATCCTAGAAAGATCTCTACTTATATACCACATGTATGATCGTCTCTTAGTCATCCTACCTAGGTAATAACTTGTTGTTCAGTCTTAAAAATATTTCTACTATTATACTACATGTATAATCCTCACTAACTGTACCTACATTGGCTGTACTTACAAACTCTGCATACTGTTTCTGCACATGTCTTATGTTAAAGATCAACTTAAACGCTGTATTTAATTTTTATGCCTTTACTGTATCAATTTGAAAATGTTAATGTTTTGTTTATAATACTGCATTCATGGGCAATTTTATTCTAATTGTGTGATGCTTTTCTCCCTGGGGCTCCATTGAAAAAGGGCACTCAGCTCAGCTGGACAAACCCAGTCAAGAAATGTAAAATAAAATAATTACTTATTGCATTTTAAGGAATATATGCATGGCATTCTACTCTGCCATTTCTCCAGATTAAACTAAATATTTTATTGAATCTGCTGTTATTGGTACCTATTTCTATTTATAAATTAGTACTACAAATACATTGTTTGTACTATTTGGCATAAACTAATCAACTTGGCTCCTGGTAGCATAAAATTAAGTTTTAAATTATCATTTAAATAAGCAATTATGTTGAGCATTCAAGGAAATGTATGTACTCATTGACCTATGTTTTACAGTTGTACTATGTTTGAATGAAATGCATGGATGCTTGTATTATTGACAATAATGCATAAAACCATTAATACAATGAATGATAATATTCAAATACTTGGTCGATAAAGCATGGCTTGCACTGAGTGAGTTATATGCTTATAATACTCCTCCATTACGAGAGCTTGTCATTCATTAACTGATGTTGTCATTCAATCTGTATATGTGTGTGCACGTATATATCTATATGGGTCTACTTCGACCCACTGAATTTACATTTATTCTAATTTCACTTACCTGAGTCCACTTCTTCAAATCTTCATTATTCCAAAAGCACGGACTGCTGAAATCCTTTCCCTTTGTGGAAGGAACCACTTGACCACCATGGTGAACTTTGCCCTTTCTTCAATGTAGTGCAATGTCGGAGTTGATATATTTAAGTAGGGGGATATGGGGTGTGAAGCCCCCTACATGGGGATGTGGGGGGCAAAGCTCCCCACTTTAGTGGGTTTAGTTTTGGTCCATTTAGGTATCTACTCGTGTTGGCTAAGTGCTTCCTTTCACAAGGAAATGATTTTGGCAGTCCGTGCTTTCGAAGTAATGAAATTCAAATAAATGTAAATTTGATGAGTCGAAGTAGACCCATATATATATATATATATGTATATATGAGATATATCTATATATATATATATATATATATATATATGTATAGATATATATATATAGATATATATATATATATATCTATATATATATATATATGTACTTATATATATATATATATATATATATATATATTGGTACTGGCCTTTTTATTTCTAGCTTAGCAAAATGTTGAGGTTGCTGCTCATATTACCAGTTACTCACATTAAAAGGTTCATGCTCAGACTTCTAATGTGGGTGTGGGTACTATCTTTCCCAGAAGGCCTCAAGCCCCATAGTTAAAGACATATAGGAATGGGCCAGGAATATTAAATCTGGTAGTATCTAGACATTAAGCTGCAAGAAGTGGACAGATTTATAATGACCATCACCAACATGGACTGTGAGAAAGGTACAATTTGATTAATGCTACTATGACTACATAGCCATTTTTAGCAAGCCGTCTGTTACCTAACATGCCCTACAATCGACTTTTTGATAACTGGTATTGTGGATGTTCATAATAAATATTTCTAAAATTATCAGGGAACATATGACATTCAGCTTAGACAATGTGACCCTTAAAGTGGTCCATCTGAAGGTAAGCTGAAAAAAAGAGGGTGGAAGTTTCATGTTCTTCTGTTAAAGGGAACCTGCCAAGAAACAATACATCAATGATGACAAGTTTGGCATCATGATCAACCTCAACATCTAACTTGCAGAGCTTCTTAATGGTATAAAATAACATCTCATAACAGCTGGAGTCAAACTTATTAATGGTTAACATGCTAATGAGTTTAAAACTTATTCACCAAGGCTTATCTGTTGAAGTTGTGGAGGAACTTTTCTGCCCCAATAAATACTCAAAAACAAAACAACATCCTTCTTTTTGAAAACTTTACTGCAAAAGTTGGATGTGACAACATTCCCTAAAAAATCAACTGTGGCATGGAGACATTCAGAAAAAGAAAATGTAATACCACTGTAATGTTCAATACATTTGTGTAGCAATGCCTGGTTATCGGAAACATAATTTTTAGGCAGAGCAATACGTTTGTGTGTAAACCATTCTTGATAAAAATGCAGGAACTTTCTTGATTATATAATTGTTAGAACTTGTGACTGAAATAGTGCTGATATTAAATGCTCATGAGACAAGTTTATGACTGCAAGATAGACCATAGCCTCATTAAGTCGGTCATAAGCTGCCATCATTCTCAGCCAAAGTTAATGCGCAGGAAATTCATCTTTAGATCTCTTAAAACCAATCGACCTTAAGAAAATGTCTAGCAAGAAAGGTTCTCTGCCATACTATCTCCTGGCGATAACATAGAAACTTATTGAAATGAGTTCAAAGCTACCAGGGTCTATATCAGAACATCGAAGTTTTAAAACTTCAAATGTTCTAATATCGACCCGTTTTGAGCGAATGCTACAAATAGCGAAGCTGCAGAACACCGATTTCTTTCCTAGTGTGCGATAGTGATGGACCTTAGGGTGAGGGTTTGGGTTAAATTAAGTGGATAGATGGTAGTGTATGTATAGTTTAGTGTAGGGTTAGTTGTAGGATTATAAGTGTATGTGTGTGCATTGATGTTTTTTTATGTTTTTTTGTGTTGTGTTGTGGGTATGTGTTTCGGAATAGCAAATTTTTTTCACAAGGAAAACATTTGCTGTTCTGAATGTTCGATATGTGGTTTAGATATTTTAGGTTCAATGAAATAGCGTTCATTATTTTCACCCTTTGATAACGTGATATAAACACAGCTACCATACATGTATATGGTTCTACTTCAGAAGATCAAAGTTTCAAAACTTCGAACTTCAAATGGCCGATTCCATAAGATCAAAGTTTTGAAACTTTAAAAACCTAATAAAAAATATATAATTTTTTTTATGCTTTTGCAGGGGGCAATCCTACCTGCACCCCCATACCACAGGGCATATAATCGATGCTTTAAAACATTGAACCTGTAAAGCAGAAATCTTCATACAGCACAGAAAGGGTAATTTTCCCTCTTCCTCACTGTAGTGTGATCTTAGAGTTGGTATATTTAAAAAACGGGGGTGGGGGGTGGGTGTAGGGGACTTGCCCCCCTGCAAAAATGTCCTAGAAACATTTTTTTGTTGTTTTTGTGTTTGCTTTACAAGTTTGAGGTTTTAAAATGTCGATTATACGGTCTTAGTCATATGAATTTCGACATTTTAAAACATCGAGCATGTAAAGTGAATCCATATATCTATATATATATATATATATATATGTGTGTGTGTGTGTGTGTGTGTGTGTGTGTGTGTGTGTGTGTGTGTTTGTGTATAATTGATATGAAGAAATATAACCAGAATTTAGACAAGTTACAGTTCTTGGCTATGAATGATTTAACTCTAGGTGTGTAAATATTAAGGTCAAATTGGGTGAAATAGAAGTAAAATGGCAACTTATGCTAAATGCAGCTAAGGCACCCGGGCTGAATGACCATATACCAACTAAGCCAATTTTAGATGCAAGATTATGAACACTATGTTGAATTAGTATATATTTATACACAAAAATAGGCGTTGAACAAAGAGATTATAGTTGTAATGAAGTTTGACGAAGGGAGAATATAAGTAACATTTCTTAGGTAAAGATAGGTACTTTTATGATGGTTATAAATATATAGTAAATATGAAGTACTAAATATGATTTATATTAAAAATATTAAAAATGGTTTCATAATTTGTATTTTATATGCACATTTTTTAGAAATGGTATTAACATATGTATTTGGAACATGTTGGATAGGGTGAAAGAGTGCTGTCTAGGATGCAAAAAGAACAGTACAGGCAGCTTACATATGGGCTGCTGGAAATAATTAATTAGGTCATGTTTTATTAATGACTGAGTTAATTGTTTGTTCATTCCCACTGGAGTTCAATTTTATAAAACATTATATAAGGTGGAAATACAAACAGATAATTGTTCTGATGAAGTCTGCATTTAACAAATGAAAGCGCTAAACCATGGCCTCAAGCTAAATGCCAAAAAGTGCATCATCATCCCCTTTGGGAAAAAACAAGTACCTATGAATTACAACATAGATGGTAGCCCACTTACCACGGAGAATGTGATAAGAGACCTAGGGACTCAGGTGGATAGCAACCTCTCCTTCGACAACCATATTGCTAAAGTGGTTAGAAAATCCTTCTACATGGCCCACCTTATCACAAAAGGGTTTGCATTCAGGAATAAGGATGTTATTATCCCCCTCTACTCATCACTCATTAGACCCATTATTGAATATAATGCCCCATTCGGGATGTACCTAACAAGACATCTGCAATAACTGGAGAGGCCTCAAAAGTACCTCACAAAGAGGATAACGGGCCTCAAACAGTTGCCCTATGCCATGAGGCTAAAAAAACTCAGACTGTACTCGGTTGCGTACCGGCTACTCAGAGGTAATCTCTGCCTGACATACAAGGTTATGTCAAACCCTGAATTGCTAGAAATGCTCCACCTAAGGATAACCCAATCCACCAGAGCTACTCGCTCAAGGGACTTAAACCTGACATCAACAATAAACAGGACTTGTTGGAGGGACAGATTTGTGTCCCAGAGACTTCCCTTGCTCTGAAATAAGGTCCCCATAAATGTGAGGCAGAGCTCCTCTTTAGCGCTCTTCAAGAGGAATCTTGATGAGTGGATGGGAAACAGGATATTTACCCTGGGAATCACTTTGGTGGCCCTGCTAGATGGGGGCGCAGGAAACTAAACCACTTGGGAGGGAAGCGTAAGCAAAAAAAAATAAAAATTTTGGCTAGGCTTAAATATACCCTAGAGCCAATAGCCTAGTACCTACCTATGAACCAAGTATTACCTAATTACAAGAACCAATGGAGAATGGAGAATAAAATGGAGACCTTTAATAATGGATACTTGCATTCAGAAAACCAACATTCCCAAGTCAGCTTTCGGTGACCTTCATTCACTGACAGTTATGGCATTCTGCTGCTCGTCAGGCACATTTTTTAACTGACCTGGACAGAGCTGTAAGCTCCTACTGGAGTCTGGGACTTGGGATCAAACCTGAGAATATAAAGAAACTCTGTTAGTGATATCTTATAACAGAAAATATGAGATGATCTCAAAATGCTTGTCACCTGCCTTGGATGGCGTTTCTGTCAAAAGTCCACTTTCTATGATCACAATTCTAACATCACTCTTAATAAAGAAGAAATGAAATGGATCTCACTGTAGCCTTAGAGAATGCTGTCTGACATTATTTTTTAAAAATGAGTGATGGCCTTTAAGGTAACCCTTCAAAATGTTCGGACCTGGTAGAACGAGTCCCATAATACAGAGATTGAATCATTGAAAGATTGGACTTACATATATTAAGCCTGAGATGTCATTAATCAGAATATTCCCTTTTATCTAAAGTATGGCAGTCTCGGATTTGGTATATATAAGTTTGGGGGGGGGTATGGGGTGCTTGCTCCCCCACGTGGGTGGTTACAAACGAAGTTTAAAGGAGAACAGCAATTTTTGAAATTCACTCTTGTGTGTTTTCAGTCTTATTTTAGGCTTGCTGGCATTCGGCATTTTGAGTGCCGATATTTCAGTAGGGAGCCTTATTTTAAGCATGTTTGCAGGACAGAGGCAGGATGAATGGTCATCTTGTTGGGATCACTTGTTTCAATGGCCTTAGGGCACACCTAATCCTCTTAAGGATCACAAATCAGATTAAAATGCAATTTTAACGGTAATTATTATTTTCCTTTAGAGCTAAAAGACATGAAAACTGCAGTGGAAGTGAAGTGGAGTGTTAGGCATTTAACAGCCTAACCTGACAGAATAAGCAGTCCTTTGAAGTTTGGATCTACTCCACTTACAAGGTTTTGTTGACTAAATCTAGTCAGAAAAACACAGTAAACAAAAGTAAAACAAACAAATAAAATGATCATAGATTCAGATCACAGATTAAAGAATCATGAAAGACTAGTGAAACAAATCCACACACAGAACCAGTTCATTTTGGAGAAAATATATAGCAAGGAGAGGTATAATTAAAGAACTGGTAGTCTTATAGAGCATGCTGAGGGAAATAATGTCTAAGTATTTTGACAGAGGTAGTTACCTGAAGTACTGCAATTACCAACCATCTACCAGACCCATACAGAAAGACTTCTTTAGGCTTGATGCAGACAGATATTTAGATCTCAAATTACAGTGATGGAAATCCAAGTATGCAACTGGCCAACTTCTCTCATTTCCCTCACACACCTAGAACAAAGAAATCTTTAATCAAATAATGATAATTTCTTTTAATGTTATCACAATTCACTTTGATGGGGATTCATGCAGCTGCAGTTTCACTGCTTATCTAACAGCCTATCCTCTGGTGAAGCTTTTAAAGGTGAAGGACATAAAAACATCTCTGTTGCATCCTGCTAAAATATACACTTCTCATCTGCTACCTGTGTGCTAAAATTTTAATGTGGATTTATGCATAAACTGTTAAACAATGACTGGTCTATCAAGATGTGAGTAAACACTACATACAGCCAGATTCCAAATGACGTGCTCTCTGTGTAAGTAACTTAGTCCAGTGTAGTACACTAGTGCAGGTGTTTTGGAATCAGGCCCATAGTGTAGTTAAGGTGGCCATCATGTGTTACATATTATATTTATATATATATATATATATATATATATATATATATATATATATATATATATATATATTTATATATTTTTTTATGTATAATATACCTATATATATATATATATATATATATATATATGTATGGGTCTACTTCATATGACCTAAATTTCATTTGACTGAAATTCATTTGACTGAGCCCAAAACACTGAAAGTTCAAAAGACTGAAAACTCATTTGACTGAAACTCATGACACTGACACATTAAAGTAAAAGGTATATGCTCTTTTCCCCACTGTAGTGCAATCCTGGAGTTAGTATATATAGTTAGGGTGTGTGTGTGGGGTGTAGGGGGCGATTATAACTGCAATGAATAACTCTTTGCAGAAAACAATATTTGCCTAAACTATGTGGGGGCTTCACCCCCCACACACCCCTAACTATATATACTAACTCCAGGATTGCATTATAGTGGGGAAAAGTGCATATACCTTTTACTTTAATGTGTCAGTGTTATGAGTTTCAGTCAAATGAGTTTTCAGTCTTTTGAACTTTCACTGTTTTGGTCTCAGTAAAATGAATTTCAGTCAAATGAAATTTAGGTCATATGAAGTAGACCCATATATATATATATATATATATATATATATATATATATATATATATATATATATATATCTATATATCATTTGTTCATGCAGATTGCTTGTACAAATATTTGTAATGTGGAGCTTTTCACCCTGGTCCTCGGATGTAAAGGGGCTTCGCCCACTTAGACTTTCCCTGTAATCAAAGATAAATAAACAGATAAATACACACATACATACATACATACATAAATAACAACATAAAATAAAATAAAGAATTAAATAATGGTGAGTTCAGATTTTGTGGAAAAATGGTCTACAGAGACAGCTTAAAGGAATGGCTGAAAACTCTGGATAAATGATTTTGACAATCCTCTTCAAGGATTATTATCTTCCTGAAGAAGACCATAGACCATTGAAAAAGAATTCAGTTCTCGTAACTGGGAGAAATGCTGTATTGTATATGTTCTGCTCTGATCATCTCCCCTTTGTATATTATAAATTATCACATCTGGGAACACTGACTAAAGATGGATGTGGCATACTGTACCCTGAATGCCACCCTTCCTTCACCATCCCAAAAGGCATTCTTTCAGCTTGAGTTATTGTACATGGAATTATTTGTAATGGCTATAGGACTGATGATTTGGGGACCTATTTTACAAATCCTGTGTGTAGAAAATGAATTTCTCTTCATCAAAATATATGATTAACAGACTGCAGACATTGTGTAGGATACCAACCAATGTATTCTGTTAATCATGTCAATCGACAGTCCTGCCTCTGGGGCGGTGGTAATCGGTGCTTATTTTTATGACTAGATTTTAACAAATGTTGGAATTTTAAGAAGACTGTGATAGATGATGCTGAGGGTTATGACAGGGTGCGGTGTTCACAGATGCTGGCAGTAATTAGATCATGATTATTGAAAATTATGACATTGTGCTAGTAGGGCAGAGTGTTATGATATCATGACGGCAGATAGTTATGAGTGTTATGACATTGTGATGAGTAGGCAACATGTTATGACATCTTGATGGTGGAACGTACTGAGAGTTGTGACATTATGATGGCAGTGCAGAATGATATGGCATCATGATAGTGAACAGTACTGACAGTTAAGACACTATGATGGTAGGGTAGAGTGTTATGATATCATGACAGTGGATTGTATTGAGGGTTATGACACCATGATGGTGTTGCATTGTTATTACACCATGATAATAAACAGTATTCAAATTTATGACACTGTAATGATACTGATCAGTGCTATGACATCATGATGGATATTGCTGAGCTATAGGAAATGGCGTTGGATGGTGCTGTAATTTATGAAAAGATGGTGAGATATAGTGTCTAAAGTCAGAGGAAGTAGTGATTAACTGGTATGTCTTAATACAGTTGCTGGGGTATTTTTTATTATTTCATTTTATGTCAGGTACTGGCAAAGTATTCTATAACAACAATACATTTAACTACCTTGCCAGGGCTAGCCACCCGGTGGTGTAAGCTTGGCTCTGGATGATAAAGTGACACCCTGACCCCATGTGCAAAAATGGGAAAAGGGGTTGAGGATGGATGGATATTACCTTGAGTCTTACAGTTGGTGCAGGGGGCATAAAGCTGTGAACTGTAGTTCCTGTGGTGCAAGGTTTGATTCCTTCAGCCCAAATTTGTCCATATTGTGATCCTGAGCAAGTTATTTAACCAAACATTGCTCATGGGTTACCCCAGAAAAGGGACTGTGTGCCCAGCAGGCTTACCTGGTTAACACACAGATATTATTATTATTAGTAGTAGTAGTAGTAGTATGTTAAATTTGATAATAGGTGTATTATCACATAGGCTTAATGAACCCCTAAACTTATTAATGTAAATGTTCATTAGCATTCAGAATGAGCGGGCATTTAAACTATAGTAAATCCACTGTATTAAAGAAAACATTAGCTCATATAAATATGAATTGATCATTCTGTTGCTAATATTCTATTTAATTAAAGAAACAGAGAGAGAACTTTGTGTTTTAATATCAGTGCTCCAAAGGGGTTATATATAAAATGACTGTTCACTGAACAAATATAGAGTTGGGTGATATATGCTAATAAAATGAAATGGGCAGTAATCAGTTTGACTAAATTCCAAATTAACCATGTGGTTCTTTCTCATGCAAATACTATGTTCTGCTGCATGCTGAACATTATTCATGGGATTTCACATACTTATGGCACCAAACCTCATTTTTAGCAAATTCATATTAAATTATATATTCTCACAGTTCTGTTTAATTTACTAGCAATAACATCAAGGTGCTATCAAAGCACTTCCTCTTGCAATGTAATGTACCTGTCATGTAGCTTATAAGTCCATCCACCCATCCTCAACCCCTTTTTCCATTTTGCACATGGGGTCAGGGTGTCACTTCAACCGTGACAATCATTTCAAGCTAAGGTTTACACTGCCAGGTGTTTAGCCCTGCCGTGGTAGTTCATTTGTTCCACTCACTTGCACACACACTAGCACCTATGGCCAATTTAGAGTGTCCAAACCACCTCCTGCATGTCTTTGGAATATGGGAGGAAACTGGAGCACCCAGAAGAACCCCACATGACCCCAGGGAGGACATGCATACTCTGCACAAAAGGCACCCCTGCTGAGAATCGAACCGGTGAGCTTCTTGTTGTGAGGTGACAATGCTAACCACTGTACCACTGCAACTGCCTTTATGTAGTTTATAAGTCATCAACAGCAAAAAATGTAAGTGTTTCACACCTAAATTGATAACAATATGTAAGTCAATATAGTGATAATGAAAGTAAGTGAAAGGGTAGAAGACAAGATAAGCAAGTAGTAAAGTGTCCCATCTATACGATTTTGTTTAGTAAGTGACTTTAAAATTAATTACAAAAAGTTACTTCACATGTGTGTTTGTGACTCTTGGCTTACAAAACAGAAATTTCCTTCCAGCTATCACTACATTACACATAAGAAGAACAATTGTATAGTACAGTGCAATTTCGATTACTGTCTTCAGTGGAAATTCTATTCATATTCAATAGCATAAACTTAATTCTGGTAATCAAACTCCATTTATTATGCAGCAGTGCTAATCCAGTAATGGTAGCTTAACCCCATTGTTTTATGTAAATGAATTAAATGTGGGCTGTAAATAAATAAAACCTGAATTCACTCTAAGTACATGTTTGTAGAAAATCTTTGAAAGAAAATTGGTAGATGACACATAATCTTTTACACTTTGTACATCTCGAAATAAAATACTTCTGCAGAAATTTGATGAGACATATTCTCTTGATGAATGACGTGTAGGGCTTTATGACATAATGGCAGGATTTTCTCCTTACACATTGCGTTGCATGGCATTGAGGTACACATGGGTTGCACCCAGGAGAGAGGTTTAAAATTAATTTGCAACTACAAACTGTCTTTTACTTTGCTTTTATATACAGTCTGATATAGCTGACATTTGTTGGAACATGAGCATACCAGCTTCCCTTCAGGTACATTCATCATAAGTCTCCGAAAGAGTAACAGCATAGCCTCAAGGTACTATCATCAGTGGTCATTCCACTGGGAGGAGATAAAGGGGGGTATATGCTGGCATAATGGTTATGGTCTTTACCTTACAGATACAAGGTACAGCTTTTGGTTTTGACATCTGGCTACTGGCTAGACTTGTATAGTCTGCAGACTTACAGTATAGCTTAAACCTATGGACCAAAAGTGGCATTAATTGGAGCTTCATTCCATTGTTCTACAACTTGAACTAATGGTACCGAGACCACAAGCAACATGATAGATAATCAGATCAGAGCTGCCAGGAATGGTCTAATGAATGAAGACAAATTTTAGCCTTGCAGGTTTACTCTCATCCATTCAACAGTGAACATGAGATGCATTACTAATTTTGTAGCATGCATATGTAGCAGGAGATACACCAGAAGTACTTATTTCAGATGGACTTTTCTTGTTTGATAATCTTGAGCATCTTCATCTAAGAACAGATTATGATTCCAAGGACTTTTGTGTGTACAACTATAAAAGTTATACAAAACAAAACACTCTAGGGTGAAAGAAATAGTCTGGGTTGTCTCATGATTAACAAGTCAGAACTGTATATAACATAAGGGAAGACAGTGATTTTTTAATTGGCAATCATTTCAATAAAATATATATTTTTCTCTACAAATATCCATCTCATTCAGTAATGCAGCAAGGGTGACTGAAAGGGGCAATTATTCCATGCTCTGTCTTGTAGAGGCCACAATTTGTGCTAAATATTACTGGGTGCTCCAGCCTTCAGTAATAGTTTCTGCCCTTTCTGAGGCACTTCCAGGTATATAAAGATGATTGTACAGTACTGCAAGCAACCATCTTTTAAGTACACACATTAAAAAAACAGTGTTCTAAGTGGAATGTTAAACAAAAAAGAACTTTTTTATTACTATCATTGTTGCAAAAGGAAATCATGCACCCATTTTGTACTTGGTCACTCCACATTCGTTGCTGCACTCTTAAGACCAAGCAAACTATGAGTCCTGTTTAATCAGAAAACTGCTGTAAAATTTTAAGAAATGAAAGAAAAAGAAAAAAAAATACTCACATACAAGACAAACACCTGAAAAAATGATCGGTTGTAATGGTGATGATGTCAGCTGTCTACTGCACAAACCAATCGGATTATCTGATGTCTGACATTCTCCCAAACAGAACTTCCTGATCCCTGTCATTTGTTGGGTGTTCCCACAATTGTGTTTAAAGGTTGGGCTGCCTCCTCCTTTTCTCTGTTACTTTGGATCCTGAGAGTTGTAGGAGTAGCTGAGCCATTTTGTGAGAAAGCTGAGAAACATTTGTTAGAGCAGATTGTTTCTAAACTCGTGAATACATTTTGTCCATATTTTAGTGACTGAGATATGCAGACTTTGTCTTTTGTAATGCATGTTTGCCTTGTATCTTTGCTATTTCTCTGAAAGGTTTGAGTTCTGGTAAATCATAGATGATTATTGTGAGTCAGTAATGCATATAAAGTTGCCTGTGTATGTGCAATCTCTGTGTGGGTTATCAAAAAATAGTGCAACTGAGTTGAGTAAGGCAGAAGCACGTAAGTGCCACAAAGCTTCCTTCACCTCCAAATGCAGTGGAATCTTCTAGAATGATAGAGAGAGAGGTGTTGAAGCACTTAAGTTCTAATTCTGTTGCCTTGCTTCTATTCTGACTCTGTTGCACATGTGGCATGGTGTCTTTCCAGCTACTACATTTGTTCTTTACAGTAAAAACAGTGCATAATCAGTAGGAAATAATTGAAGGCATATCAATAGTTCTATGTAACAGAAGTGTAGTAGAGCCACTCTGTTGCTATGTAATTTTTTTTTTTACTGTTTTTTTTTTTTTTTTTTAATGTGTCAAATATGAGTATACTTTGCTTCCAGTGACCTTTATTTCACCAGGAGAATATAGATGGGGTGAGGGCAAATTTATAAAAAAAAATTGTAATTGCTGGGTTTTCATTATTCTGGCTTTGCAGGAATAATGCGATTTGTGTGACAGCAACTTAGAATAATTATGTGCTGTTTCTAAGAAATATTAAAATACATTAACAGAGCCATTATATTTTTGTCAAAATCAGCTGTCTGTGGAGTTCATTAAAAGTGGCTATAACTGCTGGGTGGGGGAGGGAGTCTATATTATATTGCCAAAAGACGTGTTCAGCGAACACATCTTCATCGGCAAATAAACAGCAAATGCTGAAATCAATGAAAGGCCACATCACTGATTTTGCTCCCAAGGGAAAAAAGTGCTTGGCCTACTAAACACCACACAAACCTTCAAACCCTAAAAAGTGGGGGGACCTTCACCCTCAAACCCCCCATTGTGGCAGGCTGTGCCCCCCACACCCCCTCTAACTAAATATACCAACTCCGAGATCGCACTACAATGGGGAAAATGGAAATCCCAGATGATGTCCAAGTGCTTTTTTCCCCCTGGGAAAAAAGTCGCTGATGTGGCCTTTTGCTGATTTCAGCATTCGCTGTTTGTTTGCTGATGAAGATGTGTTCGCTGAACACGTCTTTCGGCAACATAATATAGACTCTCCTCGCGTAAGTAACTTGACACTTTTTTCACTTGCTCATTCTAAAAGGAAATTACAATTTGTGTATTTAATGTAATTTTTCTATTTGTACAAATTATGGGAGAAATGTCAGTGGTATAAAATAATTTTCTGTATAGTTATCTCCGGTATTTAGATATATACCTTACTTGGATGTTAAAGCAGTACATACTTAGTGACTGTAAACCACTATATTACGCATGGTTTGTGAGTTTGTTTAGATTATTCTTTTGCAGTACAAATCACAGAAAACACAACCTAGCAAAGACAATCAGCACCAATGTAGACCTATGGAGAACACTGCCAGTTAATTTAAATTCTAAGATCAATAATTTGTAATGCTTTTCAGACCCAATGACCGGTTCAATCAACTCATGGAGTAAGTGCCTTGGAGAAAGCATTCAGGACCTGCTCAGATTTGATCAGAGGGGGTGGTGTGGATAAGCTAGTAAGTTGGAGAAAGTCAGAGGGGAGTAAAGTTAGAACTGAATTAGTCCACAGATATGTTGGCTATGTCCACAGGGAAATTTAAGTATTGTCATGTTTTAGCTCTGAGCATTTCTGGGTTACACATCTAATAGTTTTGACATGACTGAAGAAGGCTTTGAGGTTGTTTCAGAGTTCTTAGCTGATCATTAGTGTGATGATGTTTGATGTTTTTCACTTTCATCACAACAAAAGATCTTGTGTATGCAGATGGCCTTTTTAAGGGCTAGGAGACATGTTGTACAAATTATGCGAGTGCATAATATAATTTGGTCAGAAGAGTTTCATAATTCATTCAGATAGTAAAGTGAATGTTTATACAGATACTGTTGATACATTATCTTTTACAGTTAATTTAAGTAATATTAAAAAGTACCAGTTACTTAGGTCAAAGAATATTATCTGTTAGCAGATCACAAGGATGAAATGTCCATGAGTTTGTGCTGCTGTCCACCAATTTTGTTAGACTATCAACACATATTTATTTAATTATTGACATTTGTTGACCTGGGCGGCCACGGTGGTGCAGTGGTTAGCATTGCTGCCTCACAGCAAGAGGTTCTCCGGTTCAATCCTCGGCTGGGGTGCCTTCTGTGCGGAGTCTGCATGTCCTCCCTGTGGTCGCGTGGGATTCCTCCAAGTGCTCCGGTTTCCTCCCACATCCTAAAGACATGCTGTAGGT
Organism: Protopterus annectens; assembly: GCF_019279795.1. Classification (NCBI taxonomy): domain Eukaryota; kingdom Metazoa; phylum Chordata; order Ceratodontiformes; family Protopteridae; genus Protopterus; species Protopterus annectens. The sequence continues at coordinate 723,520,320 of NC_056730.1, read as the reverse complement.
GGATTGGACACTCTAAATTGGCCCTAGGTGTGAGTGCATGTGTGTGCCTTCTTTGGAAGGTTGGGCGCCGGGCTGGCAACTCAACACTGTAAAACTCCACTGCCAATCATGAGCAGACAGGTGATCTGCTGTGGCGACCCCTAACCAGGAAAAGCCAAAAGAAGATTGACATTTGTTGACCTGGAAAGTCCACTGGGTCAAAGACTGATTTTCAGTGGAGGCCTGAGGAGAACAGTTACAAAAGAATTTCATATAAGAGCACATTTAAATAGTACAGACAAAATACAATGATAATTACAACATTAAAGCATTGATTCAAAAGCATTCAATCCAATGTCCTTGTCTTTAAGTCATTCTTAAAACAGTTACATAAGTAAAAACATTTTTAAGCTAATTATACAGTTTAAATGGCTAGCGATGAGAGAAAATCTTGTGATAAAGCAAAAGATAGAGAGAAGTTAACTGATATACTGACATTTCTGAAGTACTTGTTAGAAATTGTTTAAAGAAAATACTTATTTAAGGTGGCTTATGCTGAACAAAGGACTTGGAAGGTATGTTTCTGGCATACATTTACTGTATTAAATGAATTGTTGTGCAGATTCTATTACTGTATGACCTTTTATGGTTAATTTGAGTAAGGCTAGTGTTATATCAATGTGTTTTTGCCCCAGTGCACCCATTTTTTACTTTTGTCTAGACATTTATTTGTCCAGTAATTATGCAAATATGTATACAGTCATAATTATGCAAATACCACAAAAGTGGTGTGAAACTCAAATGTCTGTCAATATTTAATGACTTCAATTAATAATGGTGGAAAAACAAAGTCCAAAAATACAGGCAGATTTAAAAAAAAATGCTCTTATAAGCTTAGAAAGTTGCTAGAATAATGGGTTTTACTTTAGCATGCATTTTCTGAAGGAAAGGAAATCTGAAATTCAAATGATTATTTAGTGACTTCATTCACCAAAATTTTATATGAGAATAACATGTTGGAGGGATAGGTTCCTGACCCAGAGACTCCCCAGACTCGAATAGATTGCCCATAAATGTCAAGCAGAGTGCCTCTTTGGACCTCTTCAAGAGGAACCTTGACGATTGGATGGGAGAGAGGAAATTCACCCCAGGGATCACGTCAGTCGCCCTGCTAGACAGGGGTCCAGGAAAGTAAATAATGTGGGAAGAAATAGCCAGGGAATTGTTATGGCTAGGCTTGTATAGGCCCTAGGGCTGATAGCCTAGTACCAACCTATGAACCTATGAATTGGCCCAAATGTGAAAGGCAAATATTTGGACATTCTGTGAAAAGCTGAGCAGTTGAGAGGTATGGTGGACAGAACTGATGGTTGTATCCCATTAAAATGTAGTACAAATCAAATGTAGAAATGTAATTTGGCTTAATGGCTTTTTTGCACAGCTACCTTTTTGCAGAAACAAGTAGTGTAGAATTGCATTCTATAAATAATAACAATGATTAGAAATTAAGAATTATAATATAGGATTCATTTTTATGTCAGAAAAATGTATATTAATTCAGGTTCTCTTATTCTGTCAATGACTCAAGTCAATACAGTACCGATATTTTAAGTGTACCTGAATGGTCTTTGTCTGGTTATTATTTTTGGATTTGTTTACCTGTAAGTAAGTTCAGATCAGAATCTGGTTATCAATTTTGTGTGGTGGACAGGACTGGTGGTGGACTGGTGGAGGTGTGTCACATTGAAATGTAGTAAATAAATACAGTTTGGCTTTATACATGATTACCAAATGACCTTTCTTGAGAAACAAGTGGTGAATTGCTCTTAATAAATAATGACAATAATAAGAATTATAATATAGTTCTTTACTTCTGAAAAATGTATATTAATTTACATTCTCTTATTCTGTCACTGACTCTAGTTAACAGTACAAATATTTTAAGTATCCTTGTTTGAGTATTCTTTCTGGATTTGTCATTTTGATGAGAAGTAGGAACTGATTTGTAAGGAATGGCAGAGGCAAAATTGTGGGGTATCCTCCTGTCATTGCTACCAATGCTGGTTATTATTGCTATATAGAGCAAATAAGGACTTTGTTGGCTGTTTTAATTGGGGGGGGGGGTAGGAATGAGTTTTTAAGTCATCAAGGCTGTTTTTGTCTACTAACACTTGATTATTTCTGCTGGTTTGACCGTCAATGAATGCTACACTTATTTATAGAAAAGGGGAATGGGGGAAGAAAGCGATACGTTCTTAATTTATCAAAACTGTTTTATCTACTATTAACTGATTAGTTTTACTAATTGGACTTTCAGTGAATGCTGCTTCACTGTTTAATGGGGAGGTGCTATGGAGTTACTGTATGGACTTGATATTGGTGTCTGTTATGTTTTGGGAAAAGTTGTAGCCAAGGTGTCTCTCCCCATTAAAGTTGTTTTTCTCTCTTCAGGCAAGTTGGGGGGGATGGCAAATGAGGCTGTAACCCTGGGCTCTAAATGATGTAGCTACTCCTCTGATCTCAGTGCTCATCATAGGTTATTAATTACTGTTGCAAACAGCATTCTGAATTGGAATTTGGAAAGAAATATCTAACTGTAATTAGTGTGCTGTACCAGTGACCGACCATTACTATAAGGTAATTCAACAGAAACACAGGCAATGTAGAATGCACTTAACAGTACTTCAAAGATTGTTAGACAATACATTATGGTATAAATGTAGAGAATACATTATGATATAAATGCCAATTACCACAACGTGATGTAATACACTGCAGGCAAATCACACTTTTAATATATAGAGAATACAAAAGAAAAAAATGATCTTGAAAGTCTGCATGCATTTGTAAGGTTAATTTTAACAGGTTGTATACTATGTATAACTCACATGAATCTGCAAAACAGTAGCAGAGGAGAAGAAGAGGAAGGAGAATGAATGAATTCAAAATGAAGTATGAGAAAGAGAGATAGACAATGGGGAAAGGAGTAAAAATGTATCCGTCTATCTATGTGTATATTTGTGTACTTATTTATTATACTCTGAAAACAGTATTGGTCATACAAGGCAGGCAAATCTCATTTCTATATGTCCATTTATTTCTGGGCTTATTCATTTATTTCTTATACTCTGATAATAATGTGGTTCATTCAAGCCAGGCAAATCCTATTCACAGATCCATCCTCAACCCCTTTTCCCCATTTTGCACATGGAGTCATGCTGTCACTTCAACAGTGACAGTCATCTCGAGCCAAAGTTGACACTGCCATGTGGCTAGTCCTGCTGTGGTAGTTCATCTGTACCAGTCACTTACAGCTATGGCCAATGTAGTGTCCAATCCACCTATTGCATGTCTTTAGAATATGGGAGGAAACCCATGCAGACTTCACACAGAAGGCACCCCAGCCAAGAATTGAACTGGAGAACCTCTTGCTGTAAGTCGATAATGCTAACCACTGCACCACCGCTGGCACCCACTGCACCACCATGGGCGATTTGCAGATCGTGCCTGGAAAAAAAAAGTACACAGTTGTAAATTTTTCCTTTAGGAAAATAAGAAGTTTTCTTAAACAGTTTGGGAATAAATCATAATATACGAGAGGGATATAAATAAAATGAGTATTGCTGTGTAAAGTTGGATGAGAAGCATACTCCTAGTCATTTCTTTTTTACAAATCAATGTGGATGAAAGCAGTAAACAACTTTTAACAATTTGGTGATTAAAACTTTCTTTATTTACCCCTGTGATTTGATGACTGTGGTATTTGGTTTTGTTGTAGTGTAAAAGGTTTTACTGCTATACACCTGTTTGTTTGGAACATAATTAACCATGTAGGAAAGGATAAAAGTGTTCCGGAATCTATTAAGTGGAGATCTGAGAATATAATTCTGGTTTAAGTTGACATCTGCACGGATAACTAACGTATTTACTTTTGTGACATCCTGAATGTCACAAAGAACAGTCTCAGTAACTGATATAGAGGAAGATGGAAGGTTGTAAATAGCGACAACTGACAGAATGATTAGCTTCTCTTTGTACCACAACTTAAACTATAATACCTTGTTAAATAATTGGTCTGTTATCAATAAACATTAAATAATTGGTGAAGAAGTAAAGTGAAATCCAGGAAATGTCTTTAAACCATGATTAATACCCATAACTTTAGAACTGTAGTGACTGGCTAAACTTTCTGACTGAGTCTATTTTTTATTCTACAGATATTTGACTTAACAAGTGAAAACTGCTTAAAACAGATTAAGGTGAATATTTCTGAGGATGATCAAAGTGGAAAGAAGTCGCAAGGTAGAATGCTTTCTTTTGTTGTTTTAAACAATGAATTTAGGGAGCCTGTTCTACAGAGGCTAAAAGTAATAAAAAATGTTTTTCTTTTAAGAGATCTGCTACATTACGCATGCATTCAGGTCATTAGACCACTAGTACCAGTACGACTCATCTGTATTAGCGTACAAACTCTATTACAAATGCTTTTGTCCGCAGACTTCTTCAGAACAAAAGTGTTCAGAAGAAGTCTGTGGATGAAAACATTTGTAATAAAGAGTTTGTATGCTAATATGGTTGCGCCATAAATATTAGTGCTCTTGCCTCATTTTGCCATCTTTCTGGCATTTATTTTTATTTGTGTTGGTTATTGGGAATTGAAGGAGTTGGATTACCAGTGTGACTCAGTCATAGTCCATGTGGGTGTAAATGACCTGAGACATATTTCCCTAGACTATATGAAGAGAAACATCATGGAGCTCTTGGAATATGTGTCCCAGGCTGGTGTGAGCCTAGCATTGAGCAACATTTTACTGTTTTCAAGGATAATGCTACAATATGAGCAAAAGATGACTGACTTTCATATTTTGCTTAGTTTCTGGTGTCATTTTAAGGGGGTGCAATATTTGTCAGCATGGAAGAAGATGGTCGACAGACCACGCTGCTTTGCTAGGGTTGCCTGCACCTCTTGCCTCTAGGCTTTGAATATTAGGTAAAGTACAGTCCGCCCCACAGTGCCTTTTTTTAGGCAATGCCAAACTGAAAGTACTTCTAACATAGCAAAGAAAAAAACAATAAAAATCTGAAGGTGTTACTGCTTAATGCTAAGAGTCTAAACAAAATAACTCTGCTCCCTAGAAGCTCTCTTCACCCTAGCGAACACTGATGTCTGTGCAGTCAAAGAGACAGAGTTTAAAGCTGCAGAGAGCACACTGACAGTGCAAGGATATAACACTTCCACACCTTTGGATCAGCTACTACAATGATAGGGAATAAAGATGGAGGTGTCTCGATTTACATCAAAAATAAATATACCTCTAGGCTGGTCAAACAGGACAATGTACTTGAGCTTCTTCAGAATTAAAAATCACCATAGGCAAACTCCAATACCACTTCCTTGCAAGATATAAGTCCTCCTCTCTGACCCAGGAAACTCATACCATGTATTTAAACTTGGAAACACTCACAATCAATACCATATTCATGAGTGACTTTAATTACCCCACTATTAACTGAGAATCTTATATATCAAATGTACAGGCACAAGGATTCCTGGATTTTGTAAACACAAACTTCTTAGGCTAAATTCTCAATACACCAAGAGGTGGAACCATACTGGATCGAGTCTATATCACTTCGACAAAACGGCAGAAGTTCGAATACCATATGTTTGAACTTCTAACCTCGAAGTGCAAAACCATCGAAGGCTTAGAACAGCGATTTTTTTTTCTCCAGGGAAAAAAAAATCACTGTTCCAAGAAAACACATACATAACACAAGCACACCAAAATAAACAATCCACACATATACACTTCACAAAACCCTACTTCTAACACTAGAATAAACTGTACATACACTTCTATCTATCCACTTACCTTAACCCAAACCCTAACCCTAAGGTCCGTAACTATCACACACTCACCTTACCCGCTCCCTAACCCTAAGGTCCATAACTACCACACACTCACCTTACCTGCTACCTAACCCTAAGGTCTGTAACTATCACAAACTCACCTTACCCGCTCCCTAACCCTAAGGTCCGTAACTATCACACACTCACCTTAACCCGGTCCTTCCGGACACTTAACTTAACCCGGTCCATAACCTTCTCACCACAGTGGAGGGAATAGTGCAGCTGCAGAAATGGCCCATCGAATTCTTTCCCTGGGAAAGAATTTGGTGTTCCGCTGCTTCGCGATAATCAGTTTTTGAACTTCACAGTTCAAACATATGGTGTTCGAACTACTGAAGTTTTGACTAACTGATAGGAACCATACTGGATGTAGTCCTCACTAATATGGGAGAGCACTGTACACCCCCTAGTGTAATGTCTTCTTTAGTAAGGTTAGACCATGAAATGGTCTCCTTTAAAGCAAAAATAAAACCTGGAACCTCAGCTAATCGTGGAATAGTCAGGAACTACTTTAAGGTGAACTTCCTACTATTAAGTGATAACTTGGCAACATTTCAAACCCTTATAAACCCCGAGAACACTGCTGCCTATACAGAACTGTTCACAGAAACCGTATACAAGGATGTTAATATCTGCAGAGAGGAAGCTGTACCCACCAGGAAGAAGTATAGACCTAACTCAAAAAACAAGCCCCCCTGGTGTAATGAAAATATCAGTAGGCTGTATAACAGAAGGAAGAAAATCATTGCAAAAATTAGGAGGTACAGCTCCCAGCAGGAAACAAAAAAACACTCTCATCAAACTAAACTCTAGGCCAGAGTGTGTGTGGCTTTCACCACCCCTTAGGATGAGAATACTACGCCCTTTTAGGGTTTAGTTTACTGTGCCTCTGTCTAGTAGTGACACGGAGATGACCCCCGGGGTAAACCTACGATCTCCCATCCACTCATATAGGTTCATAGAAGACAGCTAACATAGGTTCATAGATTAGTACTAGGCTAACTGCCCTTGCGAGCTATTTTAAGCCTAGCCAATTATCCCCTGTGAGACTCAAACCCTGTACCTTGTGTTTGTAAGGCAAATACCTTAACCATTAGGCCACCCTCCCATCCCATCCCACCCTCTTTAAGGCCAAAACACTCCAACAATGGGCCCAGACAATATCCCAGGATGCCTTCTAATTAGCATGAAACATGATCTATCAGGCCCTCTGGCATTGCTATTTAACTGTAGCCTCCAAACAAGTTTCATGCCTCATGAATGGAGAACAGCAACAGTCATACTGCTGCACAAAGGTGGGCCATCTACAGACCCTGGAAACTACAGACTCATAAGTCTCACTAGTCTCATATGCAAAGCCATGGAAAGAATTATCATGGAAGTGATCAATAATGACATAAGAAACATCCAGAAACTGGATGCAACTCAGGTTGGTTTCATTAAGGGGAAGTCAGGCCCACTCATCCTGGTGGACGTCTTTGAGAAGGTCACCAAAGCAATGGATGAGAGCAAAATGGTTCACACTAACTAACTTGAACTGGCCAAGGCATTTGACACAATCCCCCACCTGGGCATTGTTGACAAACTTAAGAGGTTAGGTACAAACTCCTATGTAACCTTGTGGATAACCAGCTGATTCACAGACAGGACACAGGAAATTAGAATCGGGAAGTCCACCTCTACAAAAACCCCAGTCATAAGTGAAGTCCCTCAGGGAAAGTTCCTGGAACTGCTTCTTTTGGGCATTTACTTATCTGAAGTCAAGGCCACCATCAATGGCCTCTAGCTGACTAAATTTACAGATGATTACAAATTAGGACTTGTCATTGATTTACCAACCAACACAAATGTTTTCCAGGAAGGGCTTACACAGACAAAGAAATACATAATCGTATCATTCAGAAGACATCCGCCCCTGGTAACTATCATATTGACAACACACCCCTAAGAGTTGCCCAAGTAGTCAGCGACTTTGGGAAACACATAGACAGTAATCTAACTTTTGAGCAAGTGTCTGCAGTAGTGACAAAATCATTTTTTGTTGTGCAACATATAAACAAAGGTATAGCATGTAGGTCCAAGGAAGTCATTGTTCCACTGTATTCTACATTTTTCAGACCTGCCATTGAGTACAATACCCCCTTTGGTATGTACCTAACCAGGCATATTCAACAGTTGGAATGTCTACAGAGGTTCCTCACTACAAGAATATAGGGTGTAGGTAACATACCTAGAAGCTGTTGAGGGGAGATCTATGTCTGGCATACAAAGCATTGTCAGACTCCACCCAGAATGACCTCCTACTTATCCACAAAACAAACAGCACCAGAATTACCCATTCTAATGACTTGAACCTTGCCTGTGATACAAATAGGGACTGCTGAAGAGACAGGTATGTTTCCCCAAAGAATACCCCTTCTCTGAAACAGGCTCCCCATCCATCTGAAGTAGAGTTCTTCCCTAACCCAATTCAAGTGTAACTTAGATAACTGGATGGGGAACAGGAAATTCATCCCTGGTTTGGGACCTATGTCTCTAATGGACACAGGCAGCCTGTAAATGGTTCATCTTCAAGGCTGCTGCTTGTAAATGTTTCACCTCCCAAGCTCCTGCTTACACTTTTCGAGGGTACCAACACTTGTCAGAGATTTGTGAGGCATGGTTAGGCTTAAAAGGGCCTTAGTGGTTGTTAGCCTAGTAAATCCCCACAGACCTATGAACTTGTTGTAAAGGGTTTATAATGCACCCACCATTCTGTGTTAAAAGACTGGGAAGTATTGAGCCCACCCTTGTGAAAGTTATTTAACTTTGCTGTGGATGTGAAAGATGCTGATGATATAGTAGGGAAAGAGCAACACCATTAGAGGCTCTTGCTGGTGATTTTGGAGTGTTTTATTATGGCAGATTAAGAAAAGAAAGCAGTAATGGCAATGTATCTTTAAAAGTGTAAATTAGAGGACAGGGTAGTGGACAAGGAACCCTTAGTATAAAAGTAATGAGGTGGGGGACAGCAGGCCATTTGGGAGTGGGAGCTGAGTAAAGCAGGCACATCTCCCATTCAGTGGGAAACACTAAGTGTATGCAGTCACAGAGAAAGGCTCCAAAGTCAGCTAGAACCATGTAAGTGGCTCAGATAAGCAGGGTGTTAAAAAGAGATAGAAGCGAGAGTAGAGATGATAATAAACAAAGTTAAAGCATCAGAATCGACAAAACACATGCAGACAGCAGTGTACAGCATTCAACAGTGCTACTTAACTGTAAATAGTAAAAATGCTAAAAAAAGAAAGAAGTCAAGAAAAAAGAAAGAAAGAAACACTGATAGCCAGTTTGAATGGTAGTAGTGGCAGTAGGGGAAGAGGGATAAATACTACTGAAGCAACAGGAAAGGCAAGGAAAAAAATGGGGTAAAAAAACTAAAGGAAGTGAATAGAGGTAGTGAAAATGCAGGAGCTAAAAGGGGAGTATGTAGCACCATGAGATTCAGTCCCAAGCCCTATAAACCACATTACATAACTAAACAGTGCATGCAAAACAAAGAAAGGGAAACACTGCTCACCAAATTAAAATCGGTAATATAAGTGGCGAAAATAATGGTGGCAGACAGTGAGAACTACCTTTGAAATAGCTTACAGTAGGCAAACAGCAGACAAAAGCCTCACCAAGTCCTTTATAAAGTATAAGAAAATAAATACAATGAGGTGAGAGTGACTAATACAAGGACCCATCTATTAAGCAAGTGATCAGTGGAAGATCTGGAACAGCATTAACTACCTTGGGAAGCCAGTGAAGAGGAAAACATATTGAGGGCTGCTCAAGGGGATCACTGGCACAATCCTTGCCCTATAAAACATTATTATGAGGATTGTTACTGGAAACTAAACAAAGAGAAAAGTATGTGTGCATTGTTACAGAGGAGATAGACACTTGGCTTGCAGGCTGATTCAGAAACTGTTAGTGTAATATGTTACGTAAAATTTGCAGTGAGGAATGACACATAGGGCAGGGCCAATTTAGAAACATGATATCACTACCCAGCAAAACATTACAGTCAACATTGTATGCAAATGATTGTATAATGATATGGAAATTATCAATATCATAGGAATGAGACCGACTGTGAATGCAAATAAGAGTAAACAACATGGGAGAGCAATTTAGAAGCATGCAATGATTACACAATGGGTCACACCAGGCAGGGAACAAAGTCAGAGACCATACTAACATGCTAAGAGTAGTATCTGCATTAGCTGAACAGTCAATATTAGGAGCTGTTCATACAGACAGTATCTGCAACAGTGCATGTTGTCACCATCTGTATTGCAAATGGATTCAATGTCACCTAACACCATCACTTCCATAAGAGGGAAATATTTGAACGCCATCATGTAGACAGACACATCTTCCATTCTCACGTGGAATCCTGTGGTATGCATGGAATTCCTATCCCAGTGGACATTAATGTATATGCAGCTCTGATTATCATTTATGAGGGAAGCATTCCAGAGCCATCAGGGGACTTGGTCTATGTTTCACAAATTCTACACCAGTTCCTTGATGCTATGCTACAGCTCATGGAAGAGCATATTTTGCTCCACAGACCACATGGGAGTGAAAGATAACTACGTAGGCATTCTAAGAAGCATCCTATTTGCTTTGAGGTTCTAGGGATCATTGACTGCACCCACATCACTATCAAGACACATTCCAGTTCATATGGACCCTGATATGTCAGCTGAAAGGTTATCCACTCTATCAAGTAACAGGTGGTGTCAACACACAGGGCGTTATATTCAGTCTGTCTGTGTGCTGTCGAGGTAGCTCTCATGATTTCCTCATCAGGCACATGTCTGGCTTGTACCAGCAATTTTTGTGGGGTGACTTCCTTTACGGATATACTGATGCTGAATATGAGTTGGACTAATGTCTTATGATAAAGAAACATAACCCAGAAGCATGGCAGAGATGGCATACAATTCGGTAATGTCAGACCAGCAACTCTGGTACCATCTCATGTCTGTCTAGCAATCTACTGCTCAAGCTGTCTGTGTAGCATTATGCTTTGCAGCATTACACAGGCAGCATTGTTGCAAGTCTTCAAAGCATACAGCAGTGCATTCCAGAGGAGTTTAGTCAGTGGAAGTGAGCCTTCAATATCCAAATACATGATTGATGAAGTTGCTGGTCTGTGACAGTGCAGAGTTGTATGGTATCCATGTCTACCAGAGAGAGGCAGCCTTTACGTGCTTGATCACCCTTGTCCAAGCCTACATATTCATCTTAAACTAATCCTAGAGCATCAAAACATGTAAGATACAATTCAGAAGCATGACTAGGCTTACAAATGCCCCCTGGGGTCATTAGACTAGTAATCACCTATGAACTTATGAACCTATATTTTGATAAGTATCCTACACATCCATTATGAAATTTTGTTTGTCGTATCCAGTTCAGACATTGATTCCTACCAAATTGCTGCTCCTGACTGCTGTCTCAGTGTTTTGTCGTGATACTACAGCCCATTTCTGGTGCATTAGCAGTGGACAAGAGTGCTTCCTGTTTAGAACTACTAGGCATGATCTGTCCTTCTACAGCCACTGACGAGTGGGGGCAGGTTCCATAGGGAAAGGGCTGTAATACTGAATGTGGGTGGTAGTGCTACCTCCACATTTACCATTGCTTACTGTGGCACTGTAACTCTGACTGTACCAAGGTTAGGCCTCCATCATAATCTGGCTCTGATGCAGTACAGACATCAGGCATACCCCATTCCACAGTGGAGAACCTCATGAGCATAGCACATGTGAATGCAGACTGGTACATTCTCATGTGTAAAGCTACTAATATGTGCCAGTCATAATTGTCAGTGCTGCAGTATGGTTAAAGATAATAGTTTATGCACAAAACATAAGCAAAGAATGGACCTTATGGTTTATCTTGTCATGTCTGCATTCCAGATGTGCCTTTAGGAGAGATATGGCAGTATTTAACATCAGTAAGCTCAATGAACTGGTGTACATCAGCAATGTGTTGTTGGCATATGGCTATACCAACCAGGTACATACCAGCAGACATGTGATTGTGCAACCAGTTTAGCACCGAAATCTAGGCCTCCAATGGATATCAAGGCCCTTTGTCTCCAAGCATGCAGAATTATATAAGTGGCCCTGTGATGGATCTGTTGTGCTGAACTTATATGGCCACTGATTGCATTAACATCCACAACCAGCTCATGATGGTATGTTCTGGGAAGGCTCAGTTTGTCTTGTACTATGTGTGCTCAGAGCCAGCTATCCATCATCATGGACACCCTGCAGAAACAATTCAGTCAATGCCTGGGAGGTCTTCTCAAGCTGCTTCTGTTGCTTTGGAGCCATATACATACTTTTACACGTAGACATTCACCAATGGTCAGAGAGTGGGCACAAATATGGGCATTATCATCTGTCCCATTCCCTTAACCCCCATGGCAATACCTCAAAAGATGCCATGCCTGGATCTCCCAGTAGCACAAACCATGACCCCACAGGAGTCCAGTACAGCAGTGGAATGACTGTGTTGTCACATGCAACTTGTTAGCTGCCTACACTAACCTGTGCCTAGCAAAGCATAACTAATGTGCGTCCCACATACATACTCACAGCCTGTAGCAGTTTTCAGGTGTGTTTCCCCACCATACTCCAGCCACTGCATATCATACCTGAAGCACTGTTGCAGAATGTCTGCAGTCCAAGACATCCTCTCTATCTGAGCTGCCTACCAAGAGACATAGTCCGTCTCACAATATCCCTCAGCCATAGTCCACCTCACAATGCACCTCAGCCATATATTTGGTGAGTTACTAATGTCCTTAATCCTCTCTTTTCTTATTCATCATTTCAACCCTTCTCTGTGCTCCCTACACCCCCTATCAGTAAGTTGCTGAAGAGCAACTCCCCCCCACCACATAAAAACATTCTTACATGTGAGACTTGGCTCTGCTCCTGCATTACTGCAAGCTGAACTAGTTCATCCCACCCCTGGCTTACTACTTATTAAATCCTTCTCTCTGAATGCAGTCAATCTAATTTATTAGATAAAGAACAAATATAATTTTGCCTAGACTGTTATCTAGTCATCTCTGTTCTAAGGTGTGCACTCAGTGTTTATCTCATATCAATGCACTGTAACTGAGGCTGTAAATTCTTTAACTAGTGACAATGCTTGTTTGTCAGCTTGTTATCACTGTATAAATATTTGCATTCTGTATGTGTAAGTTCATAATATATGAAGTGAAACTGTGAATTGTTTACTTTGTTAATATATTGGCCTTATGTATTAGATAGTGTAATAACTTTGTTATTTAACTGCAACCATATTATTGTCAATGTGGAGTTTTCTCCCCAGGCATCCACTGAAAATGGGATATTATCCTAGTCAAACTTACTGTAGTATATGCAATTGTTACTCCCAGTAAGCAAATGAAAATAAAAATGAAATAAAAACAAATAAATATTCAATCACTGCCCCACCTGCTTTTGGCCTGTGCACCCTTAGCACAGCAGATAAGGAATTTTTCTGTACTCTGTAGATCAATGTAATCAATTCTTTTAGATACAATTTGCTTTACTGGGGATAATTACCTAGTGCGATGAACACAGTAATGCCAGCAGCTGTTTATATTGAACTATTTCAGTGCCCATAGTGCAACAATTATACTAATGAGGCAATTTAGGTTAAATGCCTCTGAACTGGATATCTCATAAAAGAATGTGCTGCAGGGCTTGTGCCTGCCTCTGCACCTGCACTGTAGGCAGTAAAGCAGTCTGCACTTCTCTGGGTTGCTCAGTAGCCTTGATGAAGCCATGATGTGGCCATGGGCTCCGTGGCCCTTACAGCCAATTTGCCAATGGAGTGTCATGAGTGATGGTGGGTTGGGAAAGTCGTGTAAGTTAAACTGGTATGTATAGGCTGGATACCATGTGTGTCTCTTGCTATGCCCTTTTTGTGCAAGCCTAATGGTGTTGCACAAAGCTAATATAGCACTGGGCTACATCATGCTGCCCTACTGCCTGTTGATGTATGTGACCTGATTCCCACAGTCTGCACAGGTGGGAATCTGCTACCATTTTCCTCTAGGTATCAGCCTGCCAAGTGACTATGGCTTTTGGAGGATCTGACTTTGGAAGGCCACCTATGTGGTGCAGGAGGGAGACAAAAAATGTTCTCCACATCTTATCTATCTATCTATCTATATATATATATATATATATATATATATATATATATATATATATATATATATATATATCTGGATTCACTTCAGAATCTCGAAATACTGAAACATCGAATTTCAGTATCTCGAGACCATGACAGCGAATCCACAAAACACCGAAATTACAAAATACCAACATTCAAAAACCCGAACAAACCGCACACATCACAGCACACATACACCAAAACACCCACATCACAAAATAAACAAACAAAACCACATACATAACTCATAAACACATAAGCAGGGGGCCAAGCCCCCCTGCACCCCCCACAACCCTCTGCTTATATATACTAATTCCGAGATCGTGCAAATAAGAAACAACAGCAAACTCACACACGCACATTCTCCAGTCCCTCACACACACACATCAAACATATCAGCACACTCACATACACTCTAATTCCCACTCAAAACCCTTACAACCACTCACTTACCTGACATAACATCTAGATCCACACACGGCAATGTGCACCATCAACACACAAACCCGGAAACAACATAGCGTAAGTCCATAACTACAAATTTGAGATATTCAAATTCACGATTATGAACTTTCGCTATTCTCAACATTCGGCTTTATAGTTTCGAGATACTGAAATTCAACATTTCAGTATTTCGAGATTATAAAGTGCTCCTATATATATATATATATATATATATATATATATATATATATATATATATATATATATATATATATATATACACACACACACACACACACATATATATATATATATATATATATATATATATATATATATATATATATATATATATATATATATATATATATATATACATATATATATATTGGCACCACTGTGACTGCCTGGCAGGAAACTTCTCTGAAGGGCCTCAGTAAAAGATGAACGTCAAGCACTGCCTTGCCAGGGTAGTGAGTGATGTCACAAGCATTGCGTCGCTCTAGTGACCAATGTCAGTGTCATTACAGCAGCCAGAAGGGGTACCACATTAATCATCTCCACCAGTAGGAAGAAATGGTTAGGGAGAGGGAGCCACAATTCTACAGTAAGTAAATGCTATTTGCTTGTACATATGTATACATTATTTATACCTATATGCAGTTATTAGTGTTCATGGACATATTTTTTTACTCTTTCAGTCTGTTTTGCAATACCTAGTGAGATATAGGAAAATCACATGATATACTACAGATGGCATGAATACCTTTTCTGACATTGGGGTAAGTATAGTGGACTAGTGTTATACCTGAATATCTCTTTGGCTCCTGCTTCTCTGCCCGTGTTTACAGTGTTACTAATTAATTTTACCACTGCTTACAGCTTTGTTTTGCTTTGTGTAATATACTGTGTGACTGTAAATGGAGCTGTTCTGTTGTCCTCCCTATAATTCAGTACTCCCAGCAGTGTCAATGTGATGCAGACTGAGCTGATGGTAGGTGTGCCACCACCATTATGGCTGCCATTTCTACTTTGGTACATGTGCATTTGGTCTTCTACAGGGTCATAGCCCTATCCATATACCATGCTGTTATTGCACAAGTACCTTGTCACCTGCCATGGCTTATACTTAAACTGGCCATTCAGCCATTCATGCCTGCACTGGTTATACTCTGCATAATATGGGCTTTCACTTGTAAGGCTGATGGGTAATACTCAGTGATGTTTGTCATGCATCAGGGTCACATCACTGCATGATAAATGTAAGTCCTACAGTTATCTAACCTGAGTATGTGATACATTGAAAGACACTTTGGATCAAAAGTTATTAATAATATTTTAACAAATCAAGTAATTAAAAACTGAAGGCATATCTATGTCTACTTTCTGCTTCTCTTATGTTTTATGTTAAGCATTCCACTTCATGAATTAATGCAGTGAATCTACTCATTCTGAAATTTTACCCTCAATGATTTTGTTTCAGACCAGAAAAAATGAGCTTTATAAATTGTGCTTATATTTCTAGAAATCGAATCAATCAATAGTCATAAGACAGTGCAGATATATATGATTTTCTTGGAAAGACTGACTGCGGAAAACATTTGAAGCAGTGTGTCATATTACAAGAGTGTACATACATTCAAATGATCAAAAATAGCTACATGTACACTTAAAATGCTGAGAAATAAATTAATTTCATCTTGAATGACAACAATTTCTTAATTATGCCCAAGAAGAAAAATATAGGTGATTGGCATGCATAAAGATACAGCAGGTATATTTTGTTAATCAACATTAAGTGTCTGTTATGGGCAAGCTCATCAGTCCATTTCAGTAATGTGAAATTCAAACTCAGTGCAGCAAAGAGAACAAGAACCCATACAAAGCAGATTATCAGACTCTGACCTGAAGAGAGCTACATATATGGGTTAGGTCTACATGCTGTAAATAGACACTAAGTAATATTAGGGGAAAGTGTGCGGTAGTCCCACCGTGACTGTGAGAGAAAGCATGTTGTAATCAGCTTCAGTGGGTTGTAAGCAGTACTCACCAGACAGTTATAGTATAAGATAAATGACTGCCTGGTCAGCAACTCCTCTGGCTAGAATTTAGGAGCTGCAATGTGATAGGGTACTGCAAACCAGTAAATGTACTGCAGAGCATAAAAACGATACAGCAAAACATTAAGGCTCTGGAAAACTACAAGCTTTCAGAAATCACAGCATTTTGCAGCTGTTGTTATTTTTCAAAGAAATACTGCTAGCTTTATCCAATAATACTATAGTGAATTATCAAGATTGCTCATGGCACTGCATAGATAAAATGACCGATACAAACTAAATGTCACATGATGATTTAGCACATTTAATTTTGAAAGTGCTGCTGAAGACAGATGCTAACTTTCTGAGAGCAAAGTAAAACGTTCAAACCCTTAAACCTAAATTAATGTTTTATATGAAAACTGCTTATGTGATTAATCGAATCATACACTGTCAGATACATTTGCCTGAAGCTAGCATATCAAAACCATATTACTTCAGGTCAAAATGCTAAACTATGGCTTGAAGGCACTTTTGCTCCACTTTTCATACTGGGAACTTCACTCTTACACTCCCACTCATTTACACCCTGCTTTGATATTTACACAAACTTATACATCACAGATAAATAAATGAAATAATTTGACCTCTGTAGCAGATCTGCTCTGAGTAAAAGAATTTTCAGACATTTGTGCCTAATGAAACAAGATTCCACAAGTCACATTTTCACAAACTGCAGCACAGATTATTACAACCTGGCAGAATCTTCACTTGTTACTTCTGAATAACAGCATAAATTATACAATCGAAATACATTGAAGTACACTGCTTTTCAAAGCAGTAATCATTATTGTACTAACTTTGCCACAAACAACTGTATGCTGGAAAGAGCATATAATGAAATTATTTTGCCATGTTAAAAGTATGGGAAAACACTTTTCTTAAATTATTTTGCCATGTTAAGAGTATGGGAAACACTTTTCTTATTTAAATATGTATGAAAATAATTAGAAATACATCTGTGGTCACCTTGCATTCTTGTGAATTGCAACTCTGTTAGGCATGGTTGTAGAATGCATGCTAACTCTCTCTGGCTTACATCGATAAATGCACTTTGTAATCTACAGAAGTTAAATGGATATCCTCTAATATATTTTAGCTTACGCATCATATAAGATTACCAACATTTTTTTTCAAATCTTGAGTGTCTGATATCAAAACTCAGCTATAATAAATACCTTCACAAATTTGAGAGGAGCATGAGCAAAAGAAAAAAAAAATATGAAGTCACGGGTGGGGGGGGGGGGGCACAAAGGGATTTTTCTGTTTTCAAAAACTTTTGTCATAAATCGAGTGTCTCCTGAAGAGGGCACTGGCCTAGAGGAACTAAATTGGTCAACAGATGGTAAATTAATTAACTAATTAATTCTTACCAGCAGTCATTCTCATTCCTTTCTCTATGCAATCATCAAGCCGTGACCTCAGCTAGACCCATTCTTTCCTCTCTTTTCCCCTGACATAGCTAACTGTCTAACTGTCAGAAGACAAAGGTGAAAGTTGTGGTGTGGCCACCAGCCTGCAGGTTAGGAGATTTCTGAGGTCCTAACAGTGCTACTTGTGTCAACCAGTAGAAGAGCTGCAGCACCTGACCACACTGACCCACTATCAATGTGCACTTGGACAAATCGGCGATGTGCAGCTGTACTCAATGCACACTTTAAACCGACTCATGCCATGACGCCCCTACTTACTGTTTTGTAGTACTGTGCCTAAACTCCAGTGGTGCTGCTGCAGCAGGATTTAAAGCAATTCTTCCACCCAGGATGGGTGACCCAGCCTTGTCCGTTCACACCACTCTATGCCCAGTTGCCTCCCCTTGCTCCTAGGCTTCTAATCAAGTGTAGGTTTTCTGAGGAGCAGCCAGGTCTCCGTTGCTCTGCACCCACTGAACCTACATAAATGGGCTTGTGCTTAGTTAGCTTAAAAGAGCTACAGTAAACTGTTTATCAGCTGTTACTACTGGGGGAATGATTGTTATACTGCTATGTGTAACTTGTTTGTGATACATGGAAACAGAAATTAATTTTACTTAATACACATAAAGGTCAAGTGAGAAACACATGTTCTATTGTGAAAACATTGTTTTCAATGTATTTGTTGCTAACAAAGTAGCTTAGTTGTTCACTTCCCAGGATATACAGTAGGGTTGCAATGTGGAAATTATGTGGCTGCCAAACTCATTGAACTGGGTTGGTTGGTAAAGCTTATGCAGTAAAGGTCATCAAAGAAGATTGTGAGAACCTTATGATTTTCAGCCTGCAGAGTCTCTGCTGTGAAATATCTGAGTCACTAGTTCAAGCTGAAAAAGAAAAGCATAAACTTTAGGATGACTCAATAGAATTTATGCTCATTAGGATTATTATGTTTTTACATGCTTGTTGACTGGTTATCAGAGGAAAACCACACTAGAAAGCCAATCAGTAATGGGGAGTGTATATAGAACTCAGACTACAATGCACAATATGTTCTGTTTATGTAGTCATGGGTGTGTGTGTGTGTGTGTGTGTGTGTGTGTGTGTGTGTGTGTGTGTGTGTGTGTGTGTGTGTGTGTGTGTGTGTGTGTGTGTGTGTTTCGGTTTAATGTACTTATATAAATATGCTCACATCTTGGGGAGTAGTATACAGAAGTAAGGGTTTGGCTTCTGGAGTGTTTTCAGTTGCTTACTTTGGTGGAATGGTTGCTCAGTTATAATTTTTTTGTCTCTCATTTCAAGAGTGGTGGAATCAGTCCTAATTTCCTATCACTGTGGGCATTTTTGTGAATATCGTGATTTCCTCCACAAAAAAAAAAAAAGATTGGTTGGTTGATTACATACTTGTCTATAAGCATTCCATTTACCCGGTCATGGCTGAAAAAGGATCCATAAGTCAGTTTGCTTTCCTTCTTAATGTTAATGAATTAAATAACTGCACATTACTGAAGTCATGCCATAGCTTTCCTTATTGTATGTTCTGTTTACTACTGGGGAAAAGATCACATTTGGCTGCATTATCCTACTAAATATATTACAAAAACAGAAGGATGAGTAGGATCATCACACTTTTGGGTAGAATGACACAAATGTCAAATGACCAATGTCTTAGGTAATATAACAAATGTTCTCCGTGTCTTGTATACCAACACTTGCTTCAGTGTAATTATGTTACGCAACAGATCTGTGGTTTTATTACATTAGCGTTTAATTTTGTCACTGAGGCCTGTGAAGAATACAAGGCAAGATTTTACTGTTTTCCTCAGGCATTCCCACCAACAGTGAAAATAGCCCATGAAAAGTAACGTCAGGAAGTTGCAGATGTAATCTGCCATGACAGCTTCAGGAGTAATATCATGCTATTAAATGAAGTTATGTACCTCAAAAATGAAAATCAAAAATTAACAGACCAGAAGTGTATCCCTCACTGGTAAGATCAGACCATAAACTAATCTCACTGGATATTCACATTCCGACCCCACCCCCTGCCCAGAAAACCACAGTGAAAAACTTCTCTAAAGCAAATTTCACACTCCTCAAAACCGAGGTGGAATCCTTCAAAGCCCCCGGGCCTGTGGAAAATACAGCCCAGACCACAGAATCCTTTATAAACGCATTCTATGAACATCTTCAGGAATGCAGGGATCATGCGATCCCAAATAAAACCAAGACCCAATCCTCCAAAGGCAGACGTCCTGTCTGGTGGACCCCAGCCATAAACAAACTATACAATAGAAGGAGGAAGCTACTAAATGATAGAGCAAAATCCCAAAAAGGGAAGGCATCACTGATCAGTATTAGCAAAAAACTACGGGCACTCATAAAATTGTCCAAGGCCAGCTTCGAGAGAAAAATTGCACAGGACACTAAGGATAATCACAAGGTTTTCTTTAGTTATGTTAGGAACCTGGGTGGTAATTCCCAGATATGCTCAGAATTAGTCCAAAATGACAAAAAATACACCGAACCCACAGACATTGCCAACATCCTAGCTGACAAGTTCAGCGCAACCCCCCCCCACCAAAAGGGCAAATATCTATCCCAGCAGAGTGCTGCCCCCCTGACATCTCAGATGCTCAGGTAAGAGTCGCCCTCTCCAAAGCAAAAAACACAGCATCAATGGGACCAGACGGTGTCCCGGGCTGCATCCTACATGAACTCCAAGAAGAGCTAAACCCAAACATAAAACTACTGTTCAATCTCAGCCTTACTACAGGATATGTACCCAAAGAGTGGCATACAGCAACAGTGGTCCCTCTCCATAAAGGTGGTGCCTCAATGGATCCTGGAAACTATCGCCCCATAAGCCTGACTAGCTTGGTCTGCAAAGCTATGGAAAGGAACATCATGGACATCATAAATAAAGATATTGGGGACCTACAGACACTGGATCCTACCCAGTTCGGCTTTGTTAAGGGCAGATCCTGCCTCTTAAACCTGGTTGATTTCTTTGAAACAGTCGCCAAGGCCATTGATGAGGTGAAGGTGGTCCACACAGCCTACCTGGACCTCGCAAAAGCCTTCGATACAATACCCCACTCGGGCATTATAGATAAGCTCACCAGCTTAAATATAAACCCCTATGTCACTAGATGGATTGCAAACTGGCTCAAGGACAGAACCCACATGGTTAGAATTGCTGGAGCCATGTCAGACTCCAATCCAGTTACAAGTGGTGTCCCACAAGGCTCAGTCCTGGGACCTCTCTTGTTCGGTATATATTTCTCGGAGGTACAGGCCAACATGGAAGGACTGTGGCTGACCAAGTTCGCAGATGACTGCAAACTGGGCGCCATAATCGACTCTCCAGCCAACACAAGCATCCTCCAAAAGGGCCTCATAGAAACAGACAACTGGTGCCAGAGCCATGGCCTCAAGCTAAATGCCAAAAAGTGTATAGTCATCCCCATTGGCAAAAACAAAGTGCCCACAAATTACCGCATAGGTGGTAATCCATTAAGTACAGAAGAAGTAATTAGGGACCTGGGGAACCAAGTTGAGAGCAATCTCTCATTTGATAACCACGTGGCCAAAGTGGTTAGAAAAACATTTTATATAGCCCACCTAATCATGAAGGGATTTACATCTAGATCAGGGGAGGTCATTGTGCCTCTTTGCTCATCCCTCATCAGGCCCATAATTGAGTACAATGCCCCTTTTGGGATGCACCTTACCAGACACCTGCAGCAACTGGAAAGACCCCAAAAGTACCTCACCAAGAGGATCAAAGGGCTCAAACAGATGCCATATGCTGCCCGGTTAAAGAAACTCCAGCTGTACTCAGTGGCATACTGCCTGTTCAGAGGCGATCTGTGCCTGACGTATAAAGCCATGTCCAACCCGGAATTAATAGACATGCTGCACCTCAGAAAATCCAAATCCCATCGAGCTATGCACTCGAGAGACTTGAACCTCAGCACTGAAATAAATAGGACATGCTGGAGGGACAGATTCATAACCCAGAGGCTCCCTTCACTCTGGAATAAAATCCCAGTCCAGGTTAGGCAGAGTCCCTCATTGACTCTCTTCAAGAGGAATCTTGATGAGTGGATGGGAGATCATAGGTTTACCCCGGGTATCACTTCTGTGTCACTGTTAGACAGAGGCACAGTATACTAACCTTGAAAAAGGGCATAGCAAAATAAATTTAATATGGGTGGTGAAAGCCAAACACATTCTGGATAGGTTTATAAATGCCCTAGGGCAGATAGCCTAGTATGAACCTATGAACCTATGAACCTATGAAGTGTAGGAGGCACAGAATCTGAATATGTTCCACAGAAGTTAATAGTTATTAGAAGCTCTTATGGGTGAGATAGTTAGAAAAAGAATAGATTATCAGGGCAGAAATGGCCTCTAGAATAGATAGGAAGACAAAGGAGGCCATGACAAAGAAGACTACTACAAGCAGAAGAACTAACGGCAAGAACTACAGGCAAATTGGGTGAGATTCTGAAAAGTCTTATGCTGTGCAATTCTGATATCTTCACAATAATTAAAGGGACAATATAACAAATGATCTTTATGTGCGATATGAAAATGAATATCTATATTAACAAAGCAGATTTTATCAAATCAACACATGGAATGTTTGCTAGTTTCACTTACATTATGGTTATATGCACACGTATGCAAGTGAAAATTCCCAAAATTAGTACAGTAATATGCTAGAACCTTTTTGGAGTCATTAAAGGGTAAAACAACAGTGTTCATGTGTGATATGTACATGAACCTTTTTAGAATAATTAAAGAGCAAAGCAACAGACAGTGTTCATGTGTGATATGTACATGAATTGCAACATTGCCAAGGCAGATTTCTATCTAATGCACTAATAAAGTGTATGTTGGCATTGCTTAAGTTATAGGTATATATGCACATAATCACTCTCTCTCTCTCTCTCTCACAGACACACACACACACACACACACACACACACACACACACACACACACACACACACACACACACACACACTAAAAGCTAGCTAAGCTAGAATTTTCTCTGTGTGATACCTTAAACCTCCAGTAATACAGGCCTAAGTCTTTGTGGATATATTCAGGACAATAAGGCCAAACTCCATTAGCAGTGGACTGGCATATTTTAGCTTTCTTATGACCTCATCAGCGCAATATAAATGAACTGTTTGAATACATTTCATCCACGCAAGCACTTTAAATCCAGCTGATGTCCATAGTCATTATGTTGTCTGCAAAATATCACAACTAACATCCAAAACAAAGAGTAAAAAGGTCACACAGAAAAACCAATTAGTAATAGTCTACAAGAACAACCTAGCCTAGCTAGAGTTTTCACTGTGTGGCACCCTAAACGTCCTGTAACAGAGGCCCATGGGATATATGCAAATGACCCCTTGGTTTGCATGTTAGTTTGGATATTTTGCAGACAGTTTAATGGTTATGGACATCAGCTGGATGCGGAGACCCTGTATTTCTAAAGTATAGCCAAACAGTCCACTTATGTATGCTGACGAGATCATAAGAAGGCCAAAGCATGCATGTCCACAGTTAGTAGAATTTGGCCTTATTGGTCATGAACATTTAGAAGCCATGCAGCTTAAACATTTAATTTCTTTAAGGGGTCCTTTGCATATATCCCATGGGCCTCTATTACAGGATGTTTAAGGTATAACACAGTGAAAGCTCTAGCTTGGCTAGGTTTTTCTTGTAGTTTTTACTAATTGGTTTGTCTGTGACCTTTTTACTCTTTGGTTTATATATATGGTATATATATATATACATATATATATATATATATATATATATATATATATATATGTGTGTGTGTGTGTGTGTGTGCATGTATAAATATACATAGACAGAGATAGTACTATAAGTGATTCTCAGCCACGTAGATATGCATCCACCTGCATATGGTACTAGTATGCGACATACTGTTATGGACAGTTGTAGATGATAAACAGCGTTTTATACAAAGAACATAACACAAATATAGACAATACATCATTACTCACAAAAACTGCCCATAAGAATAATTACTGTGGAAGTATTACCATCTACATTAAAAAGTTTCTAAAAGAAGGGACACAGATATAGGCTGTATCACAGTATCTATGTTGTATCTTTCAGTTGCTATCTGTCCCTGGTATGCTGCATATTTTGTCAGAAATAAGAATCTGATTTTTGTGGGTACTGATGCATATTTTCCCATGTATGTGGGCTGTTCTTAGCTATTTCTTGTTGTCAGGGTAGAAAGCTGTTTGCTTCTCAACTATCCATGACAGTATGCTGCATACCAGTACCATATGCAAGTTATTGTATAGCAATGTGAATGTACAGAAAAAAGAATCACTATATTGTTCAGATAGGGTATAGCTTCATAGGTTCATAGGTTGGTACTAGGCTGTCAGCCCTAGGGCCTATACAAGCCTAGCCAAACAATTCCCTGGATTTTTTTCCCCAAAGTATTTACTTCCCTGGACCCCTGTCTAGCAGGGTGACTGACGTGATCCCTGGGGTGAATTTCCTATCTCCCATCCAATCGTCAAGGTTCCTTTTGAAGAGGGCCAAGGAGGCACTCTGCTTGACATGTATGGGCAGTCTATTCCAAAGTATGGGAAGTCTCTGGGTCAGGAACCTATCCCTCCAGCATGTTTAGTTCATTGTGATGACAAGGTTTAGATCCCTGGAGCGTATGGCTCTGAGGGATTGGGATTTCTTTAAGTGGACAATGTCCAACAGCTCAGAGTTTGACATGGCCTTGTATGTTAAGCAGAGCTTGCCTCTGAGTAGACGATATGTCACAGAGTATAGCTGGTGTTTTTTTTAAACGGTCAGCATAGGGCATCTGCTTAAGGCCTGTGATTCTTTTAGTGAGGTATTTCTGCGGCCTTTCCAGCTGTTGCAGATGTCTTGTGAGGTACATACCAAACAGGGCGTTGTACTCTATAATGGGTCTAATGAGGGATGAGTACAGTGTGACAATGACCTTCTTTTTTTCTGATGAAAAGCCCTTAGTGATGAGGTGTGCCACATATAAGGATTTCCTGACTGTTGTGGCGATGTGGTTATCGAAGGTGAGACTACTGTCCACTTGTGTCCCTAAGTCTGTCATCACACTTTCACTGTTTAGTGTACTGCCACCTATGTGGTAATTCATGGGTACATGGTTTTTCCCAAAGGGATAACTATACATTTCTTGGCATTAAGCTTGAACCCATGGCTCTGGCACCAAGCATCTGTTTCTGTAAGGCCCTTTTGTAGAATATCCACATCATTTGGGGATGCAATAATGGCTCCCAGTTTGCAGTCATCTGCGAACTTTGTTAGCCAGAGTCCCTTAGTGTTGGCCTGTACGTCAGAGAAGTAGATGCCAAACAAGAGCAGTCCCAGGACTGAACTCTGAGGTACTCCACTTGTCACTTGTCTGGAGCTGGATTTGGAGTTGGCTACTTTTACAGTCTAGGTTCTGTCAGTAAGCCATTTGGCAACCCATTGAGTGACGTAGGGATTTCTGCCCAGCTTAGTAAGTTTATCTATGATTCCAGAGTGGGGGTGGTGGCGAAGTCCTTGGTGAGGTCCAGATAGGCTGTGTGGACTGCCTTACCCTTATCCACAGCTCTGGAGACTGATTCAAAGAAGTCATTCAGGTTCAGGAGACAAGATCAGCCCTTCAAGAACGCAAACTGGGCGGGGTCCAGTGTTTGAAGGTTGCCAATGTCTTTGTTTATAAGTTCCATGATAATGCATTCCATGCCCTTGCAGATCAGGCTCGTCAGACTGATGGGACTGTAGTTCCTGGGATCCAAAGTGGATCCCGCCTTGTGGAGTGGGATAACTGTAGCTGTGCGCCACTCAGTGGGCATGAAGCCTGAGGTGAGGCTGTGATTAAACATGACACTTAGGTGAGGTGCCAGTTCATTTTGTAGTTCATGTAGTACACAGATGTCATCTGGTCCCATGGATGCTGTATTCTTAGCTTTGGAGAGTGTGGTTTCTACCTGTGTGGCCGTGATTACCAGAATTTGGCAATCTTTGGTTATTGAGATGGGCCCTTTAGGGGGTGAGATGGGGATGACGTTGCCACTAAATCGATCTGCCAGGATATTGGCAATATCCTTGGGATCTGTATATTTAATGCCATTCTGTTGTAGCTCAGACCAGATGTGAGTATTGCCATTTAGATTCTTGACATAACTATAGAGTGCCTTGTGTATGTTTCCTATCTCCCTCTCTAACAGAGATGTAGCTAGGATGGGTCGAAGAGGGCAGCTGCCCTATGCTTCATTACCTGCATTTAGGCTCTGAATGCTGATAATGCATTTGCTGAAGTGCTGAAACACATTAGTGCACTGTGCTTTACTTAGTGTGTTTGCAGCATTTAGAAATGAATGTCAAGGATGCATTTTTAGTCAGGGCTGAAGCAACTACTGATTCCTGTTAGCTTTATCAAGCCATTTGTCACATTCGCTCTAATTAGTAGTTTGCTACAGTTTAATTTTTTTTTCTGTCATCATCTTAAATGAAATTTGATGCCAGAAGGGCTTGCTACATCTCTGTTCTCTTGTATATATACAGTGAGCATGTGCATGCGCGTGCATGTGTTTGTGTGTGTGTGCACGTGTGCGAGTTTACATCTAACAAAAATTTAAACAAAGTCCAGAGATGTACTAGTCCTTTTCATATCACATGATTTGCTGCACTCCCCCCTTTAATTACTCCAAAGACTTTGGGCTAGCATAGTGTAAAACTTTTATGAATCCCATTTTCATTCTGAATTAAAAGGGTGGATAAGTACTATTTCATGATGAAAGTTCACAGAATTCACGCCGTCAGTGAAACAGAATGATACTAAACTGGAATAAATGCACTGCAGAACTAGATTCTGCAAAACAGGTTGATGGGCTACATATCTACCTTGAAAGATATGTATATACTTTTGTTATTGTGTGTGTGTGTGTGTGTGTGTGTGTGTGTGTGTGTGTGTGTGTGTGTGTGTGTGTGTGTGTGTGTGTGTGTCATACCAAGTTAAGCACAATGACCTGATATAGGCCTCTTTATATCACTGTGCATTCAGCAAACTGGTGAAGTGTGAGTAAAGGGGTATTGTGTGTGTGTGCATAAACATGTCTTTTTTGTGCAATGGATAGGAACATCACAGTACACTTGCCATAGTTATCATAGACAGAAGTTGTTACTGCATTGCAATGCCAATACTTGGCATAACCTTGATTATGTCAGTATAAAGTATTCAATATGTGAGATTGACTTGCTTTGTCCATTGTGTTTCCCAGATGTTTGGTGCGTAATTATATGAAGTGTTTGGGCATAATATTGTATTTTGGCAAATGAAGATCATAAAAGTGCAAACGTTATAGTCAGATACAATTTTTTAAAGAGTAAAACTGCAGTTTATCAACAAAATGTCAAATGCATGGCCTGTCAGTTACATAAGGAAATTGTTCTTCCATTCATTCATATGAAAAAAGCAAGCATCTTATTCATTCTGCAAAGTGAAAGAAATTCTGTTTAATTATCCAACATTCTGCCCCAAGATCCTACAGTATGTATGTATGTATTAACAGGGATAGAGGACTGATCCAAGCAGACCTATTTTAGTCTCAGCCTGGACAAACATAAATGATATTATACAAGCAAGTTAACAAGAAACATTATG
Source organism: Protopterus annectens (assembly GCF_019279795.1). Classification (NCBI taxonomy): domain Eukaryota; kingdom Metazoa; phylum Chordata; order Ceratodontiformes; family Protopteridae; genus Protopterus; species Protopterus annectens. The sequence goes on along the minus strand of NC_056730.1, from coordinate 723,492,525 downwards.
AATACAAACAAAATGTTTCAACATAGCAATGAATCAATAACAGCATTATTAATAAAGTACACAGTATACGGGACAGTAAGAAGGGATGGTTAAAATAAGGAGGGAAGATTAAGAGAATTAAATAGTGAAGGGATAGACCACAAAGTGTGAAAGATAGCAGAAGTAAGGTAAAAGCACACAGGTATTAACTCTATATAATATATACAATGTGCTAGAGATGTCAGATATTAGTGTAGGGAAATAATGTGAGGAAAATAAGGGTGCTTGACTGGTGAAGGGGAGAGTAAGGAATTAGGTGATGTGTCCAGAGGGAAAGCATTTGCAAACTGTCTTGGACATGAGATGATCTTTAAGCTGAGTACAGAGTGAGGGGTACTAGCTGAGGTCTTTAAGATTTGTAGGGAGAGATTCTCAGAATTTGGGGCCTATTATGGAGAGGGTATGGTTAGTGCAATGAAATCTGGTTATGGGACTTTGAAGAAGTGGCTCAGAGTGGTTAAGACTTCATAGATTGTAACAAGGGGATGTCTGAATAGTTTGGAAGTAAGGGAAGGGCAGGGGTTTTCTTTGAGGATCTTGTAAAGTTGGGATCCAAGAAGCAAGTTGACAGATTGTTGGACATGTAGCCAACTGGCTTTATTAAGATCAGTTCTAGGGGAGAGGGTAATGAAATGGCAGACCAAGTTGCTTATAGTTAGTGTGGTGAGGAGATTTTCGTTGATGCTGCTGCAATCAGTAAAAAGTCATAGTCAAGCTTTGCTAGTAGAAAGCCTTTGCCTTGGCTTATGGCATTCCTGGTTGGTCTGTAAAGAAAGGAGGAAATTTTGTAAAACCAAAAATAGGAGGGAATTTATTTCCTTCTGTATTTGACCTAGTTGAAGGTGAAAGCTCAGCATGGGATCAAGTCACATACCATGATATTTGAAAGAGATGACATGATTAATGGGGTTGCCAAGATGGTCATGGAAAATAAGTGATTGATAGTTATTTGGACTTTTAAGGGCAGTAACAAAACAGCATTGTTTTAGTTTTGGAAGTGTTCAGGATTAGCTTTTGTCATTAAGTCATTTGATAATAGAAAGGAAGTCAACTTGTGGTTGCTGCTGTATGGCAAATGAGCTCAGGTCTGAGTGAATTAAGATTGTGTCATCTGTGTAAAGAAAGAAGGGGTGTGAAGCAGGTCAAGTGTTAGTTTATTAATGAAAATGGAAAACTGAAGGTTTCCAGAATGTAGTCTGAGAGACTCCTTTAAGGAGAGAGGTGGAAGCAGAGACATTATTTTGAAACTGCACAGAGGAATACAGATTGTAAAGATAATTTTTAAACCCAGGAACTGTATCTGTATACCTGACCCCAGGGGAAAAGTCCCAGTTACCAATACCTAAGACTACAAGAGTACCACTACAGTTTTAATTTTGCAAAGGTACATCCAGTTTATTTCTATGAAAGCTATACCCACTGTTCTCTGAATATGAATATGTTACTTTCTTCCTGCACTCTTTATGCAGAAGAAGGCTTAGAAAAAATAGTGCATGTTATCAATATGTTTTTAGGTCCAAAATCTGAAACCAAGCAAGAGCATTCATGTGTAAGAGCTTCAAAAGAGCTTGCAATTTAATGTATTTCATAAGTAACCACAAAATGCAGTTATACAGAGCATAGACAGTAAAATGACTGGAAGATGAATAAAGCAAGAGACCATTTATATTTTATGCTCATTCAGCTCCAATCTGAGCTCTGTGAGACTTCAGTTCTTAATCCACAGCACTTAGTAAGTTGTTCTGAGAACCTTTCAGTTCACACTGAATAGAACATTCACTACAGCACCTTTGACTAAAATGGTATACATTTTTCCATACTCCAGCTCAGGGTTCAATTATTCTATTCCCAAATTTCTGTTGACGTCTGACCATCAAAATTACAATGTTAATGAGACCTAAATTATTTATTAACTGCATGGTGTTGCTAAGATAATTCAGAAATGTACATGTCTGCAGTGAGAGTAGATGAGGAATCTGTTATAGAGCACATCGATATTCTGTTCAGTAACTTAATTTATTGCTTATTTGTAACAATAAATACATTTATTTAGGAACTGTAATATGTTTTGCAGAAAATTGGATGCTGAGAAATATGCTTCTTTACATATTTTATTGTAAACAAAAGTAATACATACCTCCCCATGCAACATGGGTAAAATACATCAGGCCCAACCCCACTGCAAAAATCCCCTTTTTTGCAGCAATGTATCACTGTCCCCCTTCACAATAGTACTGCCAACCTCAGACTTCTCAGAAACTAACAAAGTCTCCCCAGTAGCAGACAACACTAAGTGCCCAGCCATGTCTCAAAGACACAAATCATCCAAACATCAGCAAATGCCACATGACCTGACTTCTCTTTCAAATGTATTCTAGCCATAAGACATTTCTTAAGGCTGTATAAAAAAATAACGTTGATTGCAAAATGTTACTACACATCCATGTTTACACTTTCTTCTCATAATGGCTGTCATATCCTTAATGGTGCCATTACATTGTATATACCTGTAACATTGTAAGATGTACATTTGGAAGAGATCAAACATGCTGGTGTACCAAATCAATATTACTTTAACTTAAAATAAAAAAACATTCTTGTTGCCAACAGCTGGACTGCAGATAATTTCAGAGTGACAGCAAAAGGTTGCTAATAGCTTAAAGCACAATTTGCATAAATTACAGTTTCAGGTATTTACACGTCTGATATTTCACATATGCCGATTGTGCTTCTCTCACTTCTCTGGAAGGGGTGCTTTTTCAGCATTTTTCATTTAATTTCTCAAAATAAAGAAAAGGATAAATGTACAGAACAGTGTCTCTCTTCCATAATATAGTATCTGACACCTGAAGGGAGGAAGTCTTCCTGATTATGACTTTCAAGTTGCTGGCCTCCTGCTTGTCTCACCCATGATATACCTAAACAATGAATGTAGTAGATGATGTGCAGGAAAGAACAAGAAATTTAAAACTGTAGAGAATATCTCCAGTGCAGAGAAAAAACTTGGTGATAGCATGAGGTATTTTTATTAAATATTATTACAGGCAGACAACCAGGTATTTAATATGGGAGGGGGCTATCTATTCCTAGTTATAAGTTGTCCCTAGTTTTGAAAATTGTGTTTAATTTAATTTGATATGCTTGCCTTGTCATTTGTATATATTTTTTTTATTTTTGTGGAAACCACTGAGGAATACAGTTTGTCAAAACTTTCAGACATTGGAGTTCATGCTTCTTATTTCCCAGAAAGTATTTGTTAATGCTAAACTTGTAATTGTATTTGTGACATCCCCTCATCTGGGCCAGTAATCAAGGAGCCTGAATCCTCACCACTGACATTGGAGAGGGGTGTTCACGTGGAACAAAAGTAGATACACACAGTATTTCCAGATGCAGCTCTCTGCATCAAGCACAATTTCCCTTAAGAGCATGCAGGGACCACACTAGGTCCAGGGCCTGGATGTCTCTCTCTCTCTCCAGGCCACCAATAAGACTCCCCCCTGTCACAGCTGTAGAGTTGAGTCCTCAGCCAAGTGTCCAAGACAAGTCCTCCACCACTTTCTCTGTGAAATGAATGCTCTGTGTCCCTGCTCCACACACTCTCTTTGAGATTTGATTTGCGCACACACACACACACACACACACACACACACACACACACACACACACACACACACACACACACCTGGGAAAGGCTGGCACAGATTTATTCACTCCGCTACACTTTGCCCAGACTATAAGGTAGTTACTGCCACCAAACTCTCCAAAGCCAGCTACTCTAAGATTCATACAAGGGTACCCAATTATACCAAGTAAAATTAATACTGATACAAATGGCAGTGTTTGGCCAGTGCAGTAAGGCTTCCAGGAGCGGCCGCAGTGTCACCAAATAAATATAAGTACTCTCAATGGTTAAGATATTCTCTAAAGGATCCGCCCCATTGAAAAGTTTAAATATATTTAATAAATAATAAAAGAACATGAAAATACTAAATATCTATTTATAATAAACACCAGAGTTTAAATCACAGGAAATATTAAAATAACACAGATGAATAGATTCACACAGATACAGAAAAACAGTATTTAAATAATCTTATATTTTCCTGACTGATCTAAAGAATTATTATTTTCTGGTTGCTTACTAAAGCAAGGCAAAATGAAGTAGGTGGGTGATCCTTCTATGTCAGGTTTCAAAAACAGACTGCTCTGAGACTTCTGTCTCATCTGATATTAAAACATCATTTCAGTCCTGGATTACAGAATGACATCACATACACTTGGTCATCTGACTTTGATTCTCATGCTACCCTCCTATACTAGAAACTGAACTAGAATCTTGCACATAGTTGCCATAATACATACACATAGAACTTTGCTAAGATCTGTTACAGCTTCTGGAAGTCATAAAACAATTTCAAACTTCCACCCTTCCAGACTAGCAATTAGTTCACCTCCAAGAACAATACAGAAGGCTTCCTAGTACAGACTATTTGTTTCTGGCTGCAATGAGAACTGTAAGATACAATCTTTATGACTTACCAAGTAATTTAATTTCAAACTATTTTTCAAAGTTAGCTGGACTGAGATTATCCTCTTCTCTTCAAGTAGCCTTTGTTACCATATATATATATATATATATATATATATATATATATATATATATATATATATATACTTGTGTTGAAAAATGTATTTGTAAAGCTGCTTGTGTTAAAAATGTACCAATAGTGTGCCCTACTGAATGAAAAAAAAAAATATATATATATATATATATATATATATATATATATATATATATGAAATTATGTAACTGCTTAAATGTATATGGTTTAGCAGAGGATACTAGAACAGAAGAGGTTAATCTCAATCCACCTGACTTTGGAAAATAGTAAGAAATTAAATTACTGGGCCTATGCCATAAAATGTTATCTTACAGTGCAGCCAGGGACAAAACGTTTGTATTAGGAAGCTGCGACTCTCGAAGGGTGGAGATTTGAAATTGTTTTATGACTTCCAGGAGTTGCAGCAGATCTTAGCATATGTGATAAATCCTGACAGCTTCTAGCCAAGGGTGGTTGCATGGGAACCAGAAGTCAGATGACCAGATGTATGTGATGTCATTCTATAATCCATCACTAATAATAATGTTTATTACTAGGTGAGACTGAAGTCTCAGAGCACTCTGGTTTTGTAACATGACAAATACGGATCTCTCACCTATTTCATCTTGCCTTGCTCTAGTAAGTAACCAGGGAATAATAACTCTTTAGATCAGTCTGGAAAATATAGTGAAATTAGTTAAGTATTGTTTTTCTGTAAGTGTGTGATCCTGTCCACCTGTGTTATTTTTAATGTTTCCTGTGACTGAAACTCTGGTGTTTTTTGTAAATAGATATTTTTTTATTTTCATGTTCTTTCATATATTTTATATTTTCATGTTCTTTCATTATTTATTATCAAATACATTTAAATATTTCATTGTGGCTGGTCCTTTAGAGAATATTTGAACCTTTGAAAGCACATATATGTATTGGTGACCCTGTGGACACTACTGAAAGTCTGGCTGTTTGGTCAGCATTACCATATGTATTAATATTAATTTCACTCACTATAATTGAGTACCTTTGCTAGAGCCTTAGAGTAACTGGTTTAGGCGTGTCTTGTGACAGTGCAACTACCTTATAGTCTGGGCGGAATGGGACATAGCTAGTAAATCCTGTGCCAGGCTTTCCCAGGTGTGTGTGTGTGTGTGTGTGTGTGTGTGTGTGTGTGTGTGCGTGTGAAAATCAAATCTCAAAGCACCTGCGTGTCAGCTACATGGAGCAGGGACAGAAAGCACTGGTTTCCCAAAGAGGATGCTAGAGAACTTGACTTTGACACTTGCTTAAGGCCTCAACCCTGTAGCTGTACCAGTGGGGAGTCTTACTGGGGACCTAGAGGGAGGCAGTTAGAGAAATCGAGACCCTGAACTGAGTGTGTTCCCTCTGTGATCCTAAGAGAAATTGTGCTTGATGCAGAGACCTGCATCTGAAAATATGGGTGTAGCCATTTTTGTTCCAAGTGAACAACCCTCTCCTGTGTCAGTGGTGAGGATTGAGGCACCTTGATTACTAACTCAAAATAGGGACTTCACAGTGCCTTTTAAAATTCAGACTGAAATTCATAGAAAGCACAGTATGTAACACAATTATCATGGGTAACAGCAACACACACGGTATGGGTAATTCTATGATATGGACAGCTTGGCTACACAATGATGAAAATGCCACGTTATGCAGTGGAAACCATTGAGAGTTAATAACATGGAAGTAAGGAATACCACAGAAACAAACCACAAGGATCATACAAATGAAGTCACACAAAATGGCAGACCACCTCAGAAACACATACCTACTTTGAATGCTGTGGTTTGTGGTGTATAGTGGGAATGATACCAGTAACAGCAGCACCAGTAGCACAGCATCATAAGCTGGGAGCTGCCATTTGAACTGGCATCCACAGTATTGCAGATTGTAACCCTCTGTACAAATATCACCTGACATATCACCATCTCAGTGCCTAACAGATTGCAGATTGTTTTTGAGTAGACAAGGGATGTTGTATGGGACTGAACCAGATTATATCACTCACAAGTGGAACTGAGGATGATGCAAGTTATATCTGTTCCAAAGGATATAAAGGTATGTTTAGCCTTAACTATTTTGTCTATTGGGACCTTTCAGTGATATATGGAGGACATGTCAGGGATAATGCAGACATCAGTTTTGTGAATGCTAAACCACTTCATAGATATAGTGCTACAAAATGTGGAAGACCATATCAAGTTCTCCAGGAGAAAAACAAGAGAGAACCAATAACTTGTGGGCCTTTTATGACATAGCCCTCTTCCTCTGAGGTCCTGGGAGCTATAGACACCACAAATATTGCCATCAAAGCCCCATCCAGTCCAGATGGCCTGTGGTATATCAACTGAAGGGCTTCCACACCCTAAACTGCCAGGTGGTCCATAATAACCAAGACATAAGTTATAATATGTCTGTCTGCCACCCAAACAGTTCACATGATTCACATATTTGTCACATGTCCAACATGTGAGGGGTTTCCCACAGGATAATCTGTTTAATAGGTGCAGACATATACTAATTAGTCAGGCCTATACACACACAGGAACTATGCAAGCAGGGAACAGGCCACATATAATATGTTACTTCTGTGTGTTGCAGGTGATCCTGGATATACTCTAGAGCCCATGCTGATGACACTTATATGTAACCTCTAAGCCATGTTGGAAATGAGCTATATCATAGTCTATGCAGAAAAAAGATATAAGATGAAGCTTGCATTTGGACTACTGAAGGGACTATTCCACTGCCTAGAACCCTCAGGACAGACATTGTTCTACAGTCCAAAGTCTAAAGAACAGTATTTATAGTTTTTGCCATAATACATAGCATGGCATCATAGAAACAACTGAAACAGTAGGGAACAATATGACATGGATTTCCATACCAGACATAGCAGCAGCAGAACATCAGGGTTGAGTATCAGGGAGAGAAACATACAACATCAGTATCATAACTGAAGCACCAACACGTGCCATGCATTGCAGCACTGGCAAAGAGGTAGCATTTGGTCCACAGCTATGGGTCATAACCGAAACAGCACAGAATAAAATGATGAGTATGGTGCTACATCTAGTGCATGGGTATGTATGTATGTATTTATTTACTTAGTTTTAAACTCTGTTTGCCAAGATAGAAAATCATCACTTGTAACCAATTTCTGTCTCAGCACAGGAATATGAATAAAGTCAGAATTATATCTAGTGGGAGATAACAAGAACATGATGAAATACACTGAAATCTATAAATATCATTATCCACTAATAAGAATGTAAAGAGCATATGCAATTGTATTATACTTTATTTATAGTAAATGAAGATAATTCTCATAGACTGTCTGTATGATAATTACAACTGTGTGTTGTCTTAAGTGGGAACGATATCCTAGCTGAGTGGAGTGAAAGATGTTAGACAGAGTTAGTAAGCAGATGGAAGGAGAAGTTATGTTAAGAAAAAGATTTTGTCAGTAAGAAGTGTACATTGTTGTGACAGAACATGCCATATAAGAGACAGTAAGTACTAGTAGAAGAAAGTGTGGCCTACCTTGGGTTAGATGATGTGTTTAGATGAATGTCAGCTGTACTTGGCTAATAAGAGGAGTGGACTTTTAGCTGAGTCTTAAATTGTGGGTAAGATAAGGTGTATTTTATTTATGGAGAATACTTTCTCAAAGTTAATGTACAAGAGCAGTGATGTGTACAATGGAGTTTAGTTTCAGGGAGCATTTACTTCATTACCATTGTCTTCATATGTAATTGTTGTGCATGCATATTTAGAAGTGCATACTTTTATTTCTAGCAGCAGTTCAGTGGCAGTGGAACATGGCTAGGTGAGACGGAAGCTGTCACTACCAGCAGTGAGGTAAATATGATGTGTGCAACAGTCCACTACACCACTGTGATTATCTTTGAATCATTTGTGTTTGATAATTTGATAAGGAGTCCCTTAGGGCTGCATTTACCACACTTGATGGCACTGGGCCTTCAGTAGCTATCAAGTCTGCCTCTTAGCTGGGGGACCATTGCTATCTATTGAAGGTCACCTTGTGGGGGTCACGGCTGGCACACACATGTGTGTGTGTGTGTGTGTGTGTGTGTGTGTGTGTGTGTGTGTGTCTGTGTAGTGGGGGCAAATTATCCTCACATGAAAGTTGACCATAAGAGGGTCAAGTGGTCATCCAACATTTGTTACAGAGGCAGAGGTTGGTGGCTGCCAAGATGCACTGTCAAATGGATGACTGCCTTGGCAACATGTTAGGCTTTCTGGTATAACTAGTGGAGTTGTGTTACTGACAGGACTTCTCCCTTCAGACTACTAGGAGAGTTGTCAGCCTATAATATTGGCCACTCAGGTGTGTGATGCCTGAGTTTGTTACCTTAGGCCAACCTACCATCCAGCTATGCCAGGACCCCACTTTTCCTCATCATGATGTTTTAACTTCCTTATATGTCATTTCCCATTCATTGTTCATTGTCTTATCATCCCCATCATAATTAGTCCACCCTGTGTATGTATGTATGTTTGTTTAAAATTAAATTATCCTCCTACCTTCTGTGTGTATCTCCCCAATATGTGTCTGTGTTCCATGCTTGTCTGTCTATCCCTGCCTGCTTTCATTCTCCCTCTGTCACTTCCACATCCATTTATGTGTAGCTATCTCAACCATTTTCTTATTTTTTTGCAAAAAATTTTATTAAACGGTCTATTTCCCACAAAAAAAAAACATACTTTCCTTCCCCTCTACCTTTTACATCTTAGGGTAACCCTTATGCATTTCCTGTTTTCCTATATACCCCATTTTTCCCCTTTAAATGAGAGACAGGGTTGCCCGTTGATGGATATGCCAGCACTGATACATCTGTTGCCTACTATGTTGCCATTCATGTGTCTGATGTGCATTACATGCAGCCATGTGGTACTACATTGCACACATTACTTAGCCAAGCATCACTGCCTTGCCTGGCATGCACATCAGTCATGTGTGCTCTCATAGCACTGTTGCTACCACTGTACAGCCTAACACTATGTATCCTGCCGTCATTACACCTCTCTTTAATTATAGGGTCCTTTGCTCGGTATGCCAGTCCTGTTCAATTTCCAGTGCTATTTGATGAATAGCATATGTTTAATTAGCTGGGTGCATCTTTACACAGAACCCTTATCAAAAATCTGAATCACAGCTACAATCTGCAAAAGAAGGGAAATGCAAAATGAGTGACCTTCAGTTTGCCCATCCTGGGGTGTAGTTAGACTTTGTGCTCACAGTTGAAAGATGTCCAGTGGAGACTGATGAGCAGATCAAATAATAATAATAATAATAATAATAATAATAATAATAATAATATGTGATTGCTGGAAAAAAAACAAAGCATTTAAAATTTAAAATAGGAACATGCTTCTACTGGGAAGTAAAAGCACTTCAGTTGTTACTGTTTAATCAAAGTAAAATTCCAAGCAGTTTATTTTTGCAGATTTACATATACTGTAGTTCTTTTGTATGAGGAAAACACATACACATTGCAGAGAAAATGTTCATTTTTGAAGTAGCATTATTTGTAAATTCCTTCACAGCAAAATGCTCATCTATTGGTAAAGTACATCCTTTAAGAAGTAGCATGTATTATTCTTTGATTTTAAATGAGAACATCACTTTGTGCCAGTCCCCGAAAATGGTGAAGCTAAGTTAGTTATTATTTATCATAATGACTCAACTTCTTATGTAAGTAGCTAAAAGAGTGTTACTTTCTCAGTTCAGAAAAGAAGCTCAGGGCATTGACAGTGAATTTATAAAGAGACCTGTCCATTTGTTTCTATGTTTTCAGATTTCCTTATAATTTCCGTTTCTGTGGCATATATCTTACTAATCTGAAAATGACTGAAATATTAAAGGCACGGTGCATGAAGATACAAGAGCAAGTGAAATGTTGTTCACAGAATGCAAAGAATGATGTTAGGCAGCATCATGACAAAAGTTGAGAAAAATCAGTCATGCCAAATCTGCAAAAACAAAGTTTCCATCATATTAAACTATATGCAACAAAATAAATGCATGTTTGTATATAGCTGCAAGCTATGTGACTACATCAAAGTGGCTTTTAAAATTGGTAGATGTAGATGCATAATTTTAAATGTGGTTCCACTTTCTAAGTTTTTGAAGACACTTCAGAATTTTGAATGCTGTATGATTCCAACACACACACAGGTTGAAGAGCATTCAACCTTTGGCCTCAAGCCTTATTACACACTTTAACACAAAAACACTACTAGGCAAGTCACCACAGGGATTATAAAATGCCTAGCCATATACATCTTTAAGCAGGCAAACTTAAAATGTATTGCCACCCTTTTCAAGTACTTTATAATGTTTACTTACATAATCAAGCAGGGCTATACATCACAACCCTGGTATAAATTTGTGTCTACCTATCCAGTCATCAAAACTAGCCATAAAGGTAGCTAATATAGTACTTTGTTTGACCTGTAGTGGTATCTTATTCCACAGGCTAGGGAAAAGGTGAGTTAGGTAAGTCTTGTTTATTTGTTGATGTAAATTTAAGTCTTTAGTGCAGGTGTTTGTAGACCCACCAGTGTTGTGGGGAAACTGGAGGTCAAATAGGGGTGGATCTTTCATGGTTCAAAAAGCAAGGCACAGGTCATCTCATGACAACCCGTAGGCTACAGTGTATACGGAGAGCTGTAGTAATCTGTTGGGGTAGTTGAAGGATTTAAAACCTTTAATTTTCTTAGTTATAAATTATTTGTACATACCAAAGAGGGAAATTGTTTTCTGTAATGGGGCTGATAAGGAAGAATACAGTGGTAGAATTAAGTATGCAGTTCCCTCACAGACAACCAAAATAGCCATGGATTAATACTTACATATGATTACTTTAAGTGTGGCAGAAAACAGTCATGTCTGTTGAATTTGCATATCTGTTATACATGCACACATAATGCATGACAGATTGGTAATTGCAGTGTGACAACTGCACCGTTTGGTATGTGGTGAGGTGTAAGGCCAGAAGTCAACTGTGTCTCTGCCTCTAATTATGTGGTCCTAAATAAGTCCATGATCTATAATGTATAAATGCACTTAAAAAATTAATATTTAAATTATACATAAATAAAGCCCATTTTCACACTGGAATTAGCATTAGTGTTCATAAATGAGAAATGAATAGACATAGCCAAAAATTATCATGGGATTCAGAAACATTGTATGCATCATAGCAGCTGATTTTGCACACTGATCAGCAAAGCTCCAGGTGGGGGTGACTCACAGACAATTCGATCATAGCTGGCCTAGAAACATTACAGCCTACATAACATGGAAATGATGGCATAATAATATGAAAATCAGCAACATTATTAAAATGTGGGCAAAGGCTGATGCAAATGAGGGTAAACAATATGCATATAGTTTGTCGAATGAGACACTACATCCAGAACTGCAGATCATAGGTTCATAGGTTGGCACTAGGCTATCAGCCCTAGGGCCCATACAAGCCTAGCCAAAAAATGTACCCTGGCTTTTGCCACCCAAGAAAATTATTTTCCTGTGCCCCTGTCGAGCAGAGCCACAGAAGTGGTCTCCGGGGTGAATTTCCCATTTCCCATCCAATCATCAAGATTTTTCTTGAAGAGTGCTAATGAGGAGCTCTGTTTGACATAGATAGGTAGTCTGTTCCAGAGTATGGGAAGTCTCTGGGACAGGAATCTATCCCTCCAGCATGTTCTGTTTATTGTGGTGACAAGGTTAAGGTCCCTAGAGCGTGTAGCTTGGAGGGATTGGGATTTCTTTAAGTGGAGCATGTCCAACAGCTCTGGGTTTGACATAGCTTTGTATGTTAGGCAGAGATCGCCCCTGAGTAGGCGATATGCGATGGAGTAAAGCTGTAGTTTTTTGAGACGGTCTGCATAAGGCATATGTTTGAAGCCAGTAATCCTCTTTATGAGGTATTTCTGTGGTCTTTCCAGTTGTTGTAGATGTCTTGTGAGGTACATACCAAAAGGGGCATTGTACTCTATAATGGGTCTAATGAGTGATGAGTAGAGGGGAACAATGACCTCTTTTTTTCTGGATGAGAATCCTTTTGTGATGAGATGAGCCACGTAGAAGGATTTCCTGACTACTGTGGCGATGTGATTATCAAAGGAGAGACTACTGTCCACCTGCGTCCCAAGGTCTCATCACATTTTCGGCATTAAGTAGACTACCAGCTATGTGGTAGTTCATGGGTACAGAGTTTTTTACCAAAGGGGATGACAACACACTTTTTGGCATTGAGCTTCAGGCCATGGCTTTGACACCAGGTATCTGTCTCATTGAGGCCCTTTTGTAGTTTGTCCACATCGTTAGGAGTTTCAATTATGGCTCCTAGTTTGCAGTCATCTGCAAACTTTGTTAGCCAAAGACCTTCTGTGTTGCCCTGCACTTCAGAGAAGTAGATACCAAACAGGAGAGGACCCAGGACTGAACCCTGTGGTACTCCACTTGTCACTGGTCTGATGTTGGATTTGGAATCCGCTACTTTCACAGTGCGGGTTCTGTCCGTGAGCCAGTTGGCAACCCATCTTGTGACATAGGGATTTATACCTAGTTTAGTGAGCTTATCTATAATTCCAGAGTGGGGGGTGGTGTCGAAAGCCTTGGCGAGATCTAGATAAGCTGTGTGAACCATTTTACCCTGATCTATGGCTTTGTTGACTGCTTCAAAGAAGTCAATCAGGTTTAGGAGACATGATCTGCCTTTTACAAATCCAAACTATGTAGGGTCCAGAGTTTGGAGATTACCAATGTCTTTGTTTATGAGTTCCATGATGATACGTTCCATGTTCTTGCAGACCAGGCTCGCCAGGCTAATGGGGCGGTAGTTCCCGGGGTCCGTCGTGGCTCCCCCTTTGTGGAGTGGGATAACTGTTGCGGTGCACCATTCAGTGGGTACAAGCCTGAGGTGAGGCTATGATTGAACATGGTACTTAGGTAGGGTGCCAGTTCATTCTGTAGTTCATGTAGAACGCAGCCTGGGATATTGTCAGGTCCCATGGATGCTGTGTTCTTGGCTTTGGAGAGTGTGTTTTTTACCTGTGCAGCCGTGATTATAGGAACTTTGCATTCTTCAGATATAGAGATGGGCCCTCTAAGGGGTGAGAGGGGGTAAAGTTAGCACTGAACCTATCTGCTAGGATGTTGGCAATATCAGTTGGTTATGTATATTTAGTGCCATTATGCTGTAACTCAGAGCAGATCTGAGTGTTCCCATTTAGATTCTTGACATAGCTATAGAATACTTTGTGGTTGTCTTTAGAGTCAGTGGCAATTTTGTTTTTGTAACTAGCTTTGGAGGATTTTATGAGGGATCTCAGCTTCTTACTGAGGTTGACCAGGGAGTTCCTCCAGTCATGGGATTTTACTCTTTTTTGCAACAGTTTCTTTCTTCTCTTGTAGAGTTGTTTATGGCAGAGGTCCACCAGATTGGCTTCCTTTTTTTAGAGGATAACATCTTGGCTCTATTAGGGATAGCATGATCCATACACTCGTGTAAGTGCTTATAAAGTGCATTTGTGTAGGATTCGGCAGTCATACCTCTATTGTCCATCTGCATGGGTGTCGTGAAGTTTGCCACTTCTGTCTTAAGAAGTGTGAAGTTGGCTATTGAGAAGTTTTTTATGATGGTTTCCCTAATTGGGGCTGGGGGTGGGATGTGGATGTCTAGGCTGATTAGCTTGTGGTCGGATCTGACCAACGAGGAATTGACCTCTGGTGTGGAACACCGGTTTCCCATGTTGGTAATGACCAGGTCTAGGATATTGCTGCCCCTGGTGGGGGTGAGAATAAGTTGATCCAAGGCGTTGGAATTTATGAATTCTAGAAAACGTTGAGCAAAAGAGTTGGTACATGAGTAGTTTTCCCAGTTAATGGTGGGGTAGTTGAAATCGCCCATTATTAGGGTGTTGGGTTGTACCCTAATACCTTCCAGTGTATCAAGAAATGAGGAGTGTGAATCCTGGGGCATGGTGGGGGGTCTGTAGCAAGTTACAATTTGGATTGCGGTCTTGCCCAGAGTTAGTTGCACTTGGATAATCTCGGATGCATTATGCTGTGCAACTAGCCTGGAGGTGTGGATATCCTTAATGAATATGGACATGCCTCCGCCTTTAGTGCTTCTTTCTGGGTTAGGTGGCCGAAAGGTGTGGTATGAATTGAAGCCTGGTAATGCAGGGGTGCTCTCTGGAGCTTTGAACCAGGTCTCTGTCACTGCACAGATGTCAATGTTCTCCATTTTAAGGAGTGCCTCGAGTGAGTGCATTTTGAGGTTTAGACTTCTAGCATTGAGTAGCATTACCCTCAGATTTTGCTTGCTTGTACCTGTTACGGTGGTGAATTTGTCATTTGAACCTTGCCTAAAAAAGGCACTATAGGGGTTGCAAGAGTCTTATCCAGTATCCGGAATCCTAAGGGCGACAGGTGCAGGCCATCTCTGGCAAAGCATCGTGGACTGTCAATCATGTCATCCCAGGCAGACAAATACTGGATCCCCTTAGAATGACACCAGAAGCTTAGCCAATTGTTGAAGTCAATCATTTTGTCCTTGTACTGTGATATCATTCTGGGTGATGGCAGGATGCTACTCAGGGTTAGGGTCATACCTGCCTGGGATACAAGATCGGAGAGCTCCTCCATGTCTCTTTTCGTGTAGTCCAGGGAGGTACGTCTCAGGTCATTCACACCAACATGGACAATGACAGTGTCATATTTGTACTTATTGTGGAGTGACCTGAGTGCATGCATTATGTGGCGGATCCTGGCACCTGACAGGCAGCTGGCAGTAACTTTCTCCTTGTTTAGTCTTGTGAGTGGAACATCAGTGTGCCTGACTATAGAGGCACCTATGACTAGAGTGTTGGGTACGTTGTTATGCCTTATGGGCTGTGGTTGAGTGGCACACTGAGTTTGTGGGCTATGTGTCATTTGGGTTGTGTTGGGGGGTGGAGTTTGCTTGCATTTATGCTTTGGATGTTCCTGATGCTTGGGCAGGTTTTTATTGAGAGCCTCCGTGAATGTAGGTGTGTGCTTTGTGTTTCTATGTGTGTGTTTTGGTGGTGTAAGTTTTGAGGGACTATGTGATGAGCGTGGTGTGGTGCAAGTGTTTACCTTCTCCTCTTGACTGTCGAGTCAAGTCTTGGGTGAAGAGAGTTTTGCTTCACAGCAAAATGCCGGAGTTGCAACAGATTGATCAAATGAATATGCAGTGGTAGAGGCCACATTAGTACATATATATGTGCAAGAGAGTATTGTTGGGGAGGTGCACATCATCATCATCCTCAGCACTGCTGAGTCAACCATCCACACCTGAGGTATCATGCCTTCTATGACTCAGAAATAGTGGGCTTTGCTGTATGGAGAGAGGTGCTAGGCAGGAGCTGGTTGATATGTTCCCTGTAATGCAGGGTTGCGGAAAGTGTTGAGTACCCATCCCTGTAGACATCAAGATATGTGAGCCATTGAGTATATTAGCTACAGGGACATTTCTGTGACCAGTGTAGGATACATTACATGGATCCTAGACATTTGTTTTAAGGATACTCTATCATTTTCACTTGGCAATGCTACAGCATGTTGGCAAACATATGTCTTTCCCAGAACCATGCAGCACAAAAGCAACACCATGAAGGCATTTTATGACATAGTCCAGGTCCCTGTGGTATTGGAAACCACTGAGTGTACTGATACTGCAATAAAGGCACCACCTGGGGAGCAGAGACAACAGTCTTTCATCCATGAGGATTTCCACTCCATCCACTGCCAGGTGGTCTGCAATGTAAAATGTATACTGAATAATATTTCACAAGCCACTGAGGTAATGTGTGTGATTCCTACATCTGACACATGTGCAGCTTATATCAGTGGTTCATGTGGGATGACATTTCACAGGTCCAATGTTGGATATGCTCTGGAGCCACAGCTAATGACACATATTATAAATGCACTATCCATAGGAGATATTACGTACAACACTGCCCTGTCACAAACCTGAATTGTTGTTGAATGTGTGTTTGAACAGATAAAACCCACTTCCAATGTCTAATTTTTTTTTGGTGATGACCTAGCGTATGACCCCGGAACATGCAGTGAGCTACTTGCAGGGTCTGCACAATTACACGCCATATCAATATCAATCTAAATACAGGTGAGAGACATACAGGATGACAAATTCTCAGAGTTAACAGTGGAGGAGGTGCTTGTGGTGGAACTGCCTACAAGAGATTAATATATGAGATGAAGATGGGCTATGACATTGAGTAAAAGGTACTGTCTGATTCTTAACTATGGGCCAGAATAAGCATAAAATATAAATGATGCAATTAATACTATATCCGAGTTGTGCTATACCATGCAATGACTGGCCAAACTGTGCATCAGACACAGGAAAACCAGGTAATAGATTACTGAAGGATGGGCACAACTGTCATCATGTGCACAGCTGGGAAAGACACAATGACAGCAATGGAGCAGGATAGGTGTGGGTGGGAGTGGAGGTGAGGTTTAATGTAACAGAGGGAGGGATTGATTGTACAGTGTGGGGAGTTAGGGAGAATGGCAAGGGAGTAGCTGGAGTCACCAGTGTCTCATGACTGGGTGGCAGTTAGTGCTGATATGTCTGTGTTTCTGTGCGTGTGTGTGTGTGTGTGTGTGTGTGTGTGTGTGTGTGTGTGTGTGTGTGTGCATGCACACATGTGTGGATATTTATGGACTCATCCCCAGCAGACAATGCAGCTCTGTGTTAAGGATTAATGGACAGGGCAAGATCACCAGCAGAAGATGTACGTACTGACCATGCACATTCCCATCTATGAGACCACCCTCTCCTGGGAGGGTCATGGGTATGATCCACAGCACATGGAGTGCTCCATGATCACGAATGGCAAGATATGATATGGGTGATCTCAACATGATGAACACCTCATCTGCATCTGCATGCTTGATTTGCCACTGTGCCCTCATCACTGATTGGTTATGTGTAGATAGAGGTGCTATGGGTTCTAGACTGTTCACCATCCAATTGTCCAAGTTACACTTGCATTGGGTTAGGGAGGAACTCTGTTTTACATAGATAGTAGTCTCTGGGTTACATGCCTGTCTCTCTATCAGGTCCTGTATATCATAGGCTTCTTCACCACTTTAGGAATAGGTGGACTGGTTGTGGTAAGAGTGATGGCTGTGATAGGTATCCATATAGGCAACTGCAATGTACAGACTTCCCATACTTATCCATAATAGTGCAAGCATGGCCCAGGCACTCCTGCAAGTCATTACACAAAATATGCACTACCAGAGCCAGCTCTGCCATGGTTGCATCAGTATCTTCTTGGCCACTGTATAATGGTCCTACACAAAAGCTGAGTAGGAGCCAGTACCTCCCATCAGACAAACATGCAATACTTACTTGACAAACTATATGCTGTCCCATTGACATATTTAACCCTGTCTGACAGTGCACCATATCATATCCTCCAGCAAATGGAAGGTACTTAGCATAAAACAGCTTTGCCAAACTTGCGTGTCAACAGTGTCTGAGAAACACTCAATCCTCAGCCTACACCACAGCCTATAACTCCAGCATAGTGAAAAAAAAAAAATTCTAGGTAAATTGCTGAAGTACAACACATGCAATTCTCCTACCATGGCATAATCCCCTATTCCTGGTCACATAATCTCCACAGAGTATACAGCTGCTTCCAGTAACACTCATTAGCTCAACCCTGACCCCTGACCCCTAAAACAATCTTATGGAGTTAACAAACAACACTGACACATGTTCAGCACTGTTAAATACAAAGTGAAAAGAATAATACTTTCAAACTAGTTATCTCTCTTCACTATCTATGATGATAATATAGTTTCTGATTTTTCTATTTTCTCTCCATTGTCCTCCGGTCATTCTTTGGAAAACGTCCATAGCACAATGTGATGACAGTGGCTGCTTTTATTGCACAGCTTTAAGGCTGTTGTGAGGTCATTATGCTAATAAGACAATTTAAAGTGAATTTCCTGAGTCACACTTTTATCCTGTTGAGCAGTACACCTGTGCTGTGCTATGAGGCTTGGCCAACTTGGTGCACTCACGTGATTACCTGTTAAACGCAGTGAGCATATGATGGTGAGCCAATATAACCACAGGGACATGGTGAAGTTCAGTGACCTCAGCAGTAACCAGAGAACAACTGCTGTAGTATTATGATCTTTAAATGAGTCAAAAATAGTAACATATGTAGCCACTGCGAGGCTGGTTCTATCATAACATGGCATCATTCACACTGAGTATTATTCACCTTGAACAGATGATAGAGTGGACTACTGAGGACAAGAAAGAAATGATGTATTGTTACTATTATGCAAAAAGCCCAGAATTTCCATACAAAAGATATACAAAAAGATTAAGAGAGAAATTAGAGGTAAGAAAAATACTTCCACAAAAAAACTGTCAGAAGCTTCAAATAAAAATTTATATTCATTAATATAACAGATCCAAGAAAAACACAATATAGACCAAGAAACCTTGTGCCATTTGGAAAAAGAAGCGATTGAGGAAGTGCAAAAATTTAAAGAACACAATTTAGAGATGTTTGAAGGGTATAAAAAAGAAATATGGACATGGAAAAGAAAGAAAGAGAGATCTGATATGGTGCAATATTTATGCAAAAGAGAAAGCCAAATTCATTAACAAAAAAAGGCAGCCTCAAAAATATTTGAAAAGAAATATAGGCAAAGGCAGCCAAAAAAATGTTTTTTTACACTTTATTCAGCTGTTCTTACTGTAACTATGTTCTGCCTACTTAATTATCTTATTTTGCTTTGCTATGTGCGCTTAAGTGTTCAAGTGCTCTTATTCTGCATTTATTACTGCTTGTTAGTAGCCTGATTAAATTTATCTGCTATTCTAAGCATCCTAGCATTTGGTTTTAGCACTTGTGCTTCAGGCCAGTTACTTCACATTTAAGAAGGTTTTTATGGTCTGCACTCTTGTTCAAAGGTTCGTAGGTTCATAGGTGTGTATTAGGCTAATGGCCCTGGAGCCTTTACAAGCCTAGTCCATAGGATTACCCTGGCATCAGCACAAGCTTAGTTCCCCTTGCTTCTGTTGAGAAGAGCCACTGGAGTTATCCCTGGGGTGAATTTTCTATTTTTCATCCACTCATCAAGATTTCTCTTGATGAGGGCCAGTGAGGTGCTCTGCTTGACATGTATGGGAAGTCTATTCCATAGCATGGGCAGTCTCTGGGTCATGAACCTGGCCCTCCAGCATGTTCTGTTGATTGTGGTAATGAGGTTGAGGTCTCTGGAGCTTGTGGTGTGGAGGGATTGGGATTTCTTTAGATGTAGAATTTCTAACAGAGCTGAGTTAGACATGGCTTTGTAAGTCAAGCAGAGATCGCCTCTAAGTAGGCGATATGAGGCAGAAAATAGTTGGATTTTTAGGGTCTGTCCATATAGGTCAAGTGTTTAAGGCCTAGGATCCTCTTTGTGAGGTACTTTTGCAGCCTCTCCAGTTGTTGCAGGTGTCTAATGAGGTACATGCCAAATGGGGTGTTGTACTCGATGATTGGCCTAATGAGGGAAGAGTAGAGGGAGACAATTACCTCTTTCTTCCTAGATGCAAAACCCTTAGTAATGAGATGTGCCACACAGATGGACTTTCTGACCACAGTGGCAATGTGGTGGTCAAAAGAGAGGTTGCTGTCAACCTGTGTTCCCAGATCTCTTATAACACTTTCTGTATTCAGTGGACTACCACTGATGTGGCAATTCAAGGGAACTAGGTTTTTCACAAGGGGGATGACAACACATTTTTTGGCATTGAGATTAAAGTTCTGATTCTGACACCAGTCGTTGGTCTCAGTGAGGCCTTTCTGTAGGATGTCAACACCACTTGGGGAGTTAATAATAGCTCCCAACTTGCAATCGTCTGTGAACTTTGTCAGCTAGAGTCCCTTCGTGTTGGCCTGGACTTCAAAGAAGTAGATACCAAACAGGAGAGAACCCAGGCACTCCACTAGTGACTGGTCAGCAGTCTGACTTAGAGTAGAGCTGCTTTCACTGTGGGTTCTCTCTGTGAGCCAGTTTGCAACCCACCTAGGGATACAGGGGTTGATGCCTAGCTTAGTGAGTTTTCTATGATTCCTGAGTGGGGAATGGTATCAAAGGCCTTGGCCAGATCAAGGTAGGCTGTATGAATCACCTTGCCTTCATCCACAGCTCTGGTGACTGACTCAAAGAAGTCGACCAAGTTGAGCAGGCATGATCTACCCTTCACTAAACCAAACTGTGTGGGATCCAGAGTTTGGAGATTCCCTATATCCTTGTTTATTAGGTCCATGATGATTCATTCCATAGCTTTGCATATCAGACTTGTCAGGCTAATGGGGCGATAGTTCCCAGGGTCTGTAGTCACTCCTCCTTTGTGGAGATGGATGACTGTAGCAGTGCGCCATTTGGCAGGGACAAAGCCTGAGGTGAGGCTGTGATTGAACAGGGCACACAAGTGAGGTGCCAGTTCACTCTGTAGTTCATGTAGAACACAACCAGAGATATTGTCAGGTCCCATAAAAGCTGTATTCTTGGCCTTGGACAGTGCTGTCTTAACCTGTGCAGCAGTAATGATGGGTGCCTTGCAATCTACTGGTATTGTGATTGGTCCTTTGGGGGGGAGGGGTAAAGTTGGCACTAATTCTGTCAGCCAGTATATTGGCAATATCTGTTGGCTCACTATAGGAGGTACCATTGTGCAGTACCTCAGAGCAATGTGGACAAACCCTTATCAAAACCCTCTCTTCATAAGTCCACTAAGTATTCAGAACACTATGTTGGACAATTCCCATCAGTTTCTCCTGCCAGCCTGGTTGACATGGGCATACTGAGACAGTGTAGCAACTGCCTCATGTTCACAACAAAACCCTCTTCTTCTATAATTCTTCTACAATGTATCTATATCAATAACCTGGAATCCATGCTCTCTCACTCCATAGTCACCACTTCTGTCAAAAAGGAGATTCCCAGCACAAACACTACACTACCCACATCACATAGCCAAGCACAACATACACCCACCTGTGCAGAAGTCCGCAATAAAAACTTACCTAAACAACAGAGACTCCCAAAACACACTCACAAACATTCAACACACAGCACCAGCACCAGACACATCACACACAGTAGACAACCAGTGTCTCACAAACACAGCCCATAAGGCATAACAATAAACCAATGCATACCATAAACCAAACATATTAGTCTTTGCCAACTCAGTTGTGGGACACGTCGATCTCCCCTTCACCAGGCTCGACAAGGAGAAGGTCACAGTCAGTTATCTGTCAGGTGCCAGAATCTGCCACATCATGCACGCACTTAAGTCTCGCCACAACAGGTACAAGCATGACTCTGTCATTGTCCATGTTGGTGTGAATGACTTCAGATGTACCTTCCTGGACTATATGAAGAGAGACATGATTGAGATCTCAGAGAATATGCTCCAGGCAGGTATGACCCTAACCCTTAGCATCATCCTACCCTCACCAAGAATGATACCACGATACCAACAAAAAGTAATTGACTTCAACAATTGGCTTAGTTTCTGGTGTCTTTCCAAGGGGATCCACTCTCTGTCTGACTGGGATGACATAGTTGACAGGCCTTGATGCTTTGGCAGAGATGGCCTTCACCGGTCACCCCTGGGATTCTGGATCCTGGCCAAGGCTCTTGCCTATCCCATTGTGCCTTTTTTAGGCTATGTCCCAAATAAAATCATCCAATATAAAAGATCTGTCAAAAAACAAATTGAAGGCCATGTTGCTTAATGCTAGGAGCCTTAACCTGAAAATGCACTCACACTGTCAGACTCTCCTCACACTGGAAGATGCTGATGTCTGCGCAGTCATGGAAACTTGGTTCAGGGCTGCAGAGAGCACTCCTGCCTTACAAGGCTACCTCATTCCACACTTTCTGACCCCAAAATGAGGTCAGAAAGACTAAGAGTGGTGGAGTCTCTATCTTAATTAAGGGCAGGCATACCTCCAGACTGGTTTGCCAGCATGATGCACTGGAACATGAATTACTCCAGGTGCAACTGGACAGTTGGCAACACACCCATCCAATATATATATATATAGACCTCCCTCCATGACTCAGGATACCCAGTCCTTCTAACTGGACCTACTTGACTCCATTCAAGGTATCCCCTAACACCCTGATCCTTGGTGACTTCAACTACCCCACCATAGACTGGGTGAACTACTCCTAAACTAAGGCACTCACCCAATGATTCCTTGACTTCATCAGTTCTAACACACAAGACCAGCTCGTCCCACAAGGGGAGATAACATTCTGGATTTGGTTCTCGCCAACATGGGTGACCACTGCACCACTCCCATAGTATGTTCTTCCCTGGTGAAATCAGATCACTGGTCTGTCTCATCTGAAGACTGTATTCCACCCCCCCCCCCCCCAGCCATAACCAGGCTAAAAAACATCTCAAAAGCTGACTATAACCTCCTAAGGGAGGCTATCAGTAGCTTCAACCACCTCCCCCCTCAGAGGATGCAGACAAATATGCTGAACAGTATGCCAATGCAGTATACAAACACCTGTACAACTGCATGGACTCAGCCATTCCCAAAAGAACTAAAACCTGCTCCTCAAGGAAACTCAAACCTGTCTTAGGGACAGCCTCTATCAACAGACTTTACAACAAAAGGAAGAAACTGTTGTCCAAGGGTAAAAATTAACAAATTCCAAACTGGAAAAACTCCCTCCTCAGCCTCCTCAGCCTCAACAAGCAAACTACATCACTAGTGAAAACCTAGAAAGCCATTTATGAATTGAAACTAGCCTCTAAAACAAAGGGAAACCACACAGCCTTCTTCAGTTACATCAGGAACCTCCATAGCAAAGCCCAGATTTGTTCTGAATTAGTACTTAATGGTACCACTTACAGTGATCCTGTTGACTTAGCCAACCTGCTAGCTAATAGGTTCAGCACAAACTTCACCCACACCCCTACACCTCAAAGGCCCATTTGACATCCCCAGTACTTGTCCTGCACCTCACATATCCGTAGATCAGGTGTTAAAGCCCTATCCAAGTTAAAGAACACAGCTTCCATGAGACCAAGTAGTATCCCAGGCTGTATTCTGCACCATCTCCAGCAAGAACTAGCTTCGCCATTGAGCATCCTGTTCAACCACAGCCAAAGTATAGGCTTTGTTCCAGCTGAGTGGAGAACTGCCATTGTCATCCCCTTGCACAAAGGTGGTGCCACTACTGACCCTTGAAACTATCGCCCCATTAGCTTGACAAGTTAGATCTGTAAAGCCATGGAGTGTATTATTATGGATCTCATAAACAAGGACATAGGTAATCTCCAAGCATTTGACCCACCCAATTCAGATTCGTCAAGGGCAAATCTTGCCTGTTGAACCTGGTTGACTTCTTTAAGACTGTCACCAAGGCCCATGATGAGGGAAGGTCACTACATGCAGCTTACCTTGACTTGGCCAAAGCCTTTGACACAATCCCCCACTCAGACATCATCAAAAAACTGAACACAACTTGGCATAAAGCCCTATCTCATCAGGTAGGTTGCCAACTGGCTCACCGATAGGACCCACAAGGTCAAAATAGGCACCTCCACCTCCGACAGCAGATTTGTCACTAGTGGTGTTCCACAGTGATCTGTCCTGGGACCCCTACTATTTGACATCTACTTCTCAGAGGTCCAGGCAAAGACAAAGGGCCTGTGGCTGACCAAGTTTGCAGATGACTGTAAGATGGGTGCTGTCATTGACTCCCCAAAGATGTTAACATAGTGTAAGGGGGTCTCACAGCAACAAATGTTTGGTGCCAAAGTCATGGCCTTAAGTTTAACACAAAAAATGGATTATCATACCATTCAGCAAAAACATGGCCCCTGCTGATTACCACATCAACTGCAACCCTCTAAGCACAAAACCTGTCGTGAGAGACCTGGGTACTCAGGTTGACAACAATGTCACATTCAACCATCATGTAGCAGCAGTGGTCAGAAAAGCCTTTTACTTGGTTCATCTCATAAGTAAAGGGATTGCATCTAGAAAGAAGGAGGTTATTTCCTGTCTGTACTCCTCTCTCATTAGGCCAATAATTGAGTATAACGTCCTGTTTGGTATGTACCTCTCCAAGCACCTGCACTAACTGGAAAGGCCACAGAAATACCTCACAAAGAGAATCCATGACCTTCGACACCTGTCCTATGCAGACAAGCTCAAATCACTATCACTCTACTTGGTATCATACAGATTGCTCAGAGGTGATCTGTGTCTCGGCTACAAGGGCAATATCAGACCCTGCCATACTAGAGATGCTCCATATCTGTAAGTTTAACTCATATCCATAAGTCTAACTCCTCATGCATTATCCACTCAAAAGGCCTTAATCTAATATGTGACTTCAACAAAACCTGCTGGAGAAACAGGTTTGTCTCCCGAAGGCTGCCCAGTCTCTGGAATAGACTTCCCATGTATGTCAGAGTACCTCGCTGACTCTCTTCAAGCACAACCTTGATGAGTGGATGGGAAACCACAAATTTGTCTCAGGGGTTCCACCTGTGTCCTTCATTGACAGGGGCGACAGGTGCTGACTGAGGTTTCTATTTTGGGGATAAACTCTTGGCTAGGCTTGTAAAGGCCTCAGGGCCATTAGCCTAGTAACCACCTGTGATCCTATGATATGGAAAATTTCACAATAAAAAAATAAAATCACAAAGAAGGAATGTAGAACAGAAGATTAGTCAAGTAGAAGTTAAAAAAATAGAAGCTGAAGTTATGGAATATTTGAGTGAATGATTCAGTGTAGAAAGTCTAACACAATCCATATCACAGCATGATGGAACAATTAGTCCCCAAAGCATGGAGAAACAAGAGGAGCAGGAGACATCTGAAGAAGAAATATGGACATGGGAAAGAAAAAGAGATTTAACATGGTGCGATATTTATCAAAGGAGAAAGCAAAACTAATCAATGCAAAAAGAGCAGCACCAAAGATTTTTGAAGAGAAATACAGGCAAAGACATCTGGATATGAAAAATTTCACAATACAAAAATAAGAAAAGTAGAAAAGAGGATTAATAATGGAGAAGTTAAAGAAATAGAAACTGAGGTTATGGATTACATGCAAAGTGAAGGATTTAGTGTAGAAAATTTAACGTGGATAAAAACACAACAGGATAGAGCAATGGACACCCAAATTAAGGAGAAACCAGTGGAGCAGGAAGCATCTAATCAGTTGACATATAAAGATAAGTTGGAGCCTCCCATAGAAAACCAGTACAAAGGTTCAGTTTGAGCTATACATCAAGGGAAAGAACAGGAAACTGTGGCAACTCTGACACAGTCAATGTCGGGAAGTGGTAGACCAGTGATTTCCCATATGAAAAAGCCATGAATGACACTGGGTGAAACTGAAGAGGATGTGGCACAGGAACAAGCTCTGGAACTTTCTACTGAATGCCAGCAGGAAACTGTGAACAAAGAATGTGCCCTCAGTTTAGAAGAAAATGATCTGAGAGAAAAGTTACTTGATTTAATAGACATGGACAGACATATTAAGATCAATGAAAGAAACAGACTGCAGAAGGTCAATAAAACCCAAAAAGTTAGAAGTTTGATAAAACAAATGAACACAGTAATTAGGACTGTCGATAGAGAGATTCATGCAACATAGCAGAAGTAAATAGGATACATTAATGTGCAGCCAAATTAATAACAGATGCACTCCTACCACAAGAACACAGAGGGGAAAGGACGGGGAGAAATCGAATGCCATCATGGATGTATTGAATACAGAAAACTATAAAGCAATTAAGACAATGTGTCACTGTTAGAAGAGTATAGAAGAGGGAACAGATCAACAAAAATAAAAGCAATGCAGTGCTATAACAGATCAGGATTTATCATGCACTATCGCAAATAATAAACTAAAAACATCAGCACAGGCAGAACAATTTAGAAGTTAGAAAGATAAATATAAATATAAAGGAAAAAGTACAAAACAAGCAATTTATTGATGACCTCAAAAAGGTTTTATACAGACTTGGGAAACAAGCTAAAAGGAACTGAAAGATCACCAAAAAAGAAGAAATAGAAACATTTTGGAGAAATATTTATGAAGATACTGTGAAACATAACAAATATGCTAAATGGATAGAAGAAGTAAAAGAAAGAATAAGAAGCTCAAATGTACAGGATATGAAATGGGATGAAGTAACGCCAGAGAGATTGGAACAAAGTTAAGAAAAGCCTCTAAATGGAAAATCCCAGGCCCAGATGTACCTAACTTCTGGCTAAAAGCATTAACATCTTTGCATGAAGATTTAGCCATGAGTAAGAACTATTTTTATGCACACCCCGAACAGGTACCAGCCTGGCTAACAACAAGAAAAACAATGCTCCTACTTAAGAGTGAACCTGCAAGTTACCCTAAAAACTATAGGCCACTAACTTGCCTTCTGACACCATATAAACTACACACTGGTATTGATGCCAACAGAGTTTATAGTTATATAGAAGAAAACTCAATTATGGCAATAGAACAAAGGGGCAATAAAAGAAAATAATATGGAACAAAGGATCATTTTTTGTTAAATGAAGTCAAAGTGGAGAACTCTAAAAAGGTGAAGACTCTAAGTATGGCATGGATAGACTATAAAAAAGCATTTGACAGTATCTCACATTCATGGAGAAAAGAGTCTTACAAATGTATAAGATATACCCTACACTGATAAACTACTTCACAGTGACCACGAACCTCTTTGCAGTTAAGCCATGATAAAGGACAAGTTATTATTCCAAGGATAAAAATCCAAAGAGGGATATTCCAGGGTGACTCTTTGCCATCACTGTTCTTTTGCCTTTCCCTTAACCCATTAAGCTGTCTGCTTAACAGATAAGGTCATGGCTATAATTTGGCTCCTAAAAAGACATCAGATGAGGAACTGAAAACACAACTGCAAGAAGTCGAAACGTTTTCAGATGATATAAGAATGTCATTTGGTCTTGATAAATGTGCAAAAGCAACCTTTAAAGCAGGAAAGATGCATCACAGTCTGTTTGGGACAAGAGTGTTATATAAATGAACTTGCGCAAGAGGGAGTGTACAAATATTTGGGAATTGATGAAGGATCAACAATAAAACATGAACAAATGTGAATAAAACTCAATAAGGAATATTTTAGAAGACTTAAATTAATCCTGAAAACAGCATTGACATCTAGGAACAAAGTTCAAGCTATAAACCAATTTGCTCTTCCTGTCCTCACTTACAGTTTTGGAGTGACTGACAGGCCTCAAAAGGTGTTGGATAGATTAGACAGGAAAACAAGAAGGATGCTTCATGCATGTCAAATGATTTATAAGAATCAGTGCATACCAAGATAATACATTGCCCGTTCTGAAGGAGGTATGGGCCTCCTTTAAATTGATTACATGTATAGATCTGCAGCTGTGGGACTGAATACATATTTTCTGACCTCAAAAGACCCAAACATAGTGAAAGTTTTGAAACATGAGTAGAATAAATCTAAGATGACTTCCCTGCTTAGTCTAACAGAAGCATAACAGCATCAAGTAGGAATGGAAATTAAACCAGAAGTCGATAAAAATCTGGCAGCAACTGAATGTGTCAAAAAACAAAAGAAAGAATAAAAGTGAAGGATCAGATGAAAAGTCAAGAAATGCAGAAAATGCATAAATATAGTTGAAAGTATAGAAAACTGCTGGAACAACCTTATGTTGATCAGGATCGAATGCAGGAAGGGTTAAGGAGAGGCGTATTCAAAACAAAAGATGAAATCTACAGTCGTATTTAGATATGTTACTAATACATGTAACTCCGTACAAATTGCAGGAATCATTACAGGGCACATTGGGAGTGCTGCAAAGAGAACTTCTGGCAGACATCAAAGACTGAAACAATACTAATTTCTTGAACTTTAATCATACTTTGATTTAGGAATGGGGTCCATTCCTGTCATGGTATTAGAAACCCAAAAGTATTGCAGAAATTAAAAAAAGAGAGTGTCCTCAGTATAAAGTGGATACGTGGTAGTGCCGTGCCAGCATACCTCTCAACTATTCAGATTTTTGTCTCATATTTTTGGTCTATTCCTCATACAATGTGTGGTTTTCTTGCAAATTATTGAAGACTGAAGTGACAAAATAATGACAAACATTTGAGTGTCAGATTTCATAACCTTTTTAAAATGCATGATAATACAATGCCTGTTTCTAAGTTTTATTTTAAAATTGTTCTTATTTTTGTACCATTGTCTTTGTGTTATTTTTGACTTTTTCCAGATGTCATGCCCTCTCTAAGAGTTTGAGAGGTTGAGAGGTAAGAGTGTCAGTGTAGTAACAGCTGCTACTGACAGCACCTGCTCTGGTGAGCAAGTGCTGGCATCACTATGGTGAGCTTAGACTACAGATTTCATAGATATTCCAGATCCGGTAAATATTATGACCATTCTTAGCTATCCAGTACTGTCCCTCATGCTTACCCTTCTTTTTCCAAGAGGGCCATACCAGTCAATCCTGGAATAAATTTGTGGTTAACCATCCAGTCATCTGGGTTATGTTTCAAAGAAGACAGTCAGCCACTCTGCTTAATAAGCAGGATAAGATTATTCCAGAGGTTTGGAAAATGCTGGGTTACAAACTTATCCCTCTTTATTTATCTGTTGGTAAAGATTTAGGTCCACATTCTTGTATTGGTGCAGATATTAGACCTGCAGAGATGCAGGAGGTCCAGGACAACTGTGTCTACAATGGCATGATAAATGAGACACTTTCATCAGAAGTCTGTAAGACACTGAATAAAAAGGCTAGAGCTTCCAGCATCCATTAGTGGTTCTGGGACTTTAGATGTGTTAACATTTTGATTAAGAACCCTTGGGTTCTTTTTGATTGCTTGTCATGATTAGTGAGATACATCCTAAATGAGGTGCTGTATTCAATAATTAGTCTGATCAATGCTGAGTACAAAGGAATGATTACTTGTCTACACATTGATGAGATTTCTTTGGCAATGAACTGTGTTAAACAAAGGGATTTTCTGACAAACAATGTCAAGGAGAAATGATAGGATTCATAGGAAGATTCAAGGCAACTGAGTCTTGCAGCCATTAGGCTATTCTGATACTTACCCTTATAGTGTACTTCCCCTCTCAAAGAAGCTAAGCCAGTCATATGCAGATTGAATCTATAAATAACCATGCAGTCAGTATGGTCAAAGGGAGGGAGTTATCAACTCAAGGGCCTGGGTTCTTAACTACATAGCTATTTTGTAAGTGGTGTGTTTTATACAAAATATGATGAGAGGAGGTGATTGTCTACCAAAAGGGATGATACCATACTCTGTAGCATTTAGGTTGAGCCCATTTTAGTACACAAATAGATTATTTATCTTTTTTTACTAGGTTAGTCCCAGTACACTAGAAGCCTTTTTTTCAGTGAAACCTGAGGTAGTATTTACACTAGTAGGGAACTTCCCTTACCCTTTTTGATAGGTAATATAGGATCTTTTACATCCACCTGAGATAGCATTAACTCAAGCATATGAGGCCTCAGTTTAAAGTTTCATCCAAAGGAGGGCACACTTAAGAGTACAGCACACCCATTATGCTACATTACAGTGTCAGCTGTCAATCTAACAGGTGTTGGAATTGAATGCAGATCCTTCTGCATAAAAAGTGAATATGCGACTTGTTTCTCCACTAACACAGTACACGTTTATTTGGAGGAGTTCATTCTGGAGGATTGGGTGTCAGAGGGTGACATAACCTAGCTAGCCAGAAGTTTTTGTTGAGTGCTAGATCTGTGGTATACCTCATACCAGTCAGAGTAGCAGTGCCCTTTTTTCTCTTTCTCTCTCTCTCTTTGATTATATCCTTTTCTAATTATATAGCAACATTTATTTTAAAAAGCAGTTTAGGTAGATAATCATAGATGGGATGTTCTTTTTGTAGGTAGGAAGTACATTTTACAGTGATGAAATGTTCAAACAGTTAAAGAATCTCTCACTTATTAAGCTATTATATAAAGCGAGAAGTTGTCAACGTGCGGAACTCCTCACTTGCAGTAAGGATCCAGTGTGGCCCAGTGGACATTTGCAAACCAGTCACTTAGCTGCTGTGGCACTCTCCATTTAAGGATATCATGCATATGGTGGACTTGCATTTCTGTCTGGTAAATTCCTGTTCATCTGCAAAGCTCTTGGGCAGTGGTGTTCCAGAAATAGATCAGTCAGGAGGTCCTATACCATGCTCTAATCCTACCTTCATATACAATATACAACTGAAGCAAGTGCAGCGTTTCCTGCTCAGCCCATTTGGGTGCTCAGATGTGCCTCAATAATCTCAACATTAACATTTTTAATGAAAAGCAAAGGTCAGCACCCTGTATGAAAAAAGGTTTGCTGAGGTACTTCTCAGTTTGCAGGTGAAGGTAGAATGACATGGAGTGCTACCAGTGTTACTTCTTAAAACTGGTGCTGTGGGGTGGACTAAGCTTATTAGTGGTCATCGGGACCTTACTCTATAGCTATCCGAGAATGGCAGAAATTCCACTCATACGCCAAACTATAGGCATTTACACTGAAACTAACTAGTTTACTCCGGTGCTTACTAAAGCAGCTCAGAAGCACGCTCTGCAAAAGTACCTTATTTATTATGTTGGGTGCAACTGGTACTTAAGCTACCTGTTCCCAGTATTCCTTCCTTTACAGTGTTCAGAATTCATGGACTTTTCTTGATGTCACTGCAGTTGTAGGTGCATTGTTAATGTACATATTAACCAGGGTTATCATGTAAGTTCCTGCACACTTTGAAGGATAAGTAATATTATGTGCTTCACAAGTAAGGTAAGAACTTTTAAGTTTGTCTTCTTGAGAGTGTATATGGCTAGGCATCCTATGGTCCACATGTCTGCTTGCCTAATATTATTCCTATGTTCTATAATCCTCATTAATGAGGAGTTCATCAAATTCTGACAGAATTAATTTTATTTGTATTTGTTTCTGGGGTAGATCACTGATCTCTATGAACCCTTTTCAGACACAGCCCAGAAGCAGTGTCTCATTAAGTGACTTGTTCAGAGTCATGAAGTTAGGTAACAGAGGCTGAGGGAATCAAACCTTGCACCACTGGGCCACAGAAAACAGTTTGTTAGCTTCTTAATCCTCTCTACCAGAATATGAAGGAATATCAGAATTTACCCAGGTATACAGAATTTATTATCCTCATTCTTATACTATCATTTAGGGTGGCCACGGTGGTGCAGCGGTTAGCATTGCTGCCTCACAGCAAGAGGTTCTCTGGTTCGATCCTCGGCTGGGGTGCCTTCTGTGCGGAGTCTGCATGTCCTCCCTGTGGTCGCGTGGGTTTCCTCCGTGTGCTCCAGTTTCCTTCCACATCCCAAAGATATGCTGTAGATGGATTGGACACTCCAAATTGGCCCTAGGTGTGAGTGTTGTTTGTGTGCCTTCAGTGGAAGGTTGGGTGCCGGGCTGGCAACTCGACACTGTAAAACTCTACTGCCAATCAGGAGCAGACAGGTGATCCGCTGTGGCAACCCCTAATTGGGAAAAAGCCAGAAGAAGAAGTTCTTATACTATCATTTGGGATATATTTATAGATAGATAGATAGATAGATAGATAGATAGATAGATAGATAGATAGATAGAGATGTAGATATATAGATATAAAACTGAAACACCATTATGACTTCTATGTCAATATTGTGTACAAACCTTTGATTATACTGAGGTGTATTGCATTTTCACACAAGTTCCTAATAATTACATTCATATGTACACCTTTGTGTATGATACAGTATTTTGATAGCTTATTGGACACTCTTGGCCCTAGGTGTAAGTGTGTGTGTGTGTGTGCCTTCTGTGGAAAGTTGGACGCCGGGCTGGCAACTCAACACTGTAAAACTCCACTGCCAATCATGAGCAGACAGGTGATCCGCTGTGGCGACCCCTAACTGGGAAAAGCCGAAAGAAGAAAAAGATTGAATACTCTTTATAAGCAAATGGTTAAGGACTTTTCATATTTTATACTGCTAATCATGTTTGTTCATATTCTGGCAGCTTGATATAGCTCAGTCAAAGCTACTGACATCCATATTTGTTCTACATCTCTACAATGGATGACCTGCATGATTACTTAGATATTTACAGCATATGCAGAGACATATGTTAATTCATTATGTGAATATGGTATATATCAATCCTGTGTGTGCAAAACATTTTATTATGTATTACCCATACAGTGCAGGTGTACTGCCTGCAAGACCTTTCATTACTGTACAACATGGGGATGACTGTCTGACCTGATATACGCACAACTGACACAGTTAAAGATCTGTATGCCTTACTTAGTAAATACCTGCAGCATTAAAGTGTTACAGTGATGCTGCTGCAGTGGTTAATTTAAAGGACTTGTAAGATGTAGGGTATCACAGTTATGGATGAGAACCCCACATACGCTAATTGTGTGCTACACATACATACTGGTATAATTGTTAGATGTGTGTTAGCATTTGTTTGGTGTTTGCCATGTCATGTGTTATTTCAGTGATGGAAAAGAGCAACCTTAACGATACTTTTGGAGAACATTCTGCAATGTTCACCACACAGAGTATGTTGCCATGGCATTATATAGTAAAACATATCCCATGTATGCATAGTGTACATTATCCTGCAAATAAGCACTTCATATGTGTACCACCTGGTGTTCATATCCTTCACACATACACTCCAGGAAAGAGAACTTCTCCTGGACAAATGACACTAGCATTGGTGCCCTATGGCAACAAGGAAAAAATCTGTCTGAAAGGATAGAACATATGGTGTGTAAGAAACAGGTATGAAATGACACATCTATCATGGTCAGTGCTCTGGGCAGGTGGAACAGGATTCCAAGTGAATGTCATCACTGGTGTGCCAACATTGTCCTACATGCAGCTAAATGTGTCAACCACTTCAGATGACAATTGATGCCACATGTGGGGTCCCTATAATTCCACCATCAGCTGACAAACAGTTGTTTTTGGCATCACACCATCATGTCTGTTATAGTCAGAGTTTTCCAGGAGGTATCACTGAGGCCAGCCTATCCAGACTCCATAGTATATCCTTTAATAAGCAACTTGACATTTTAGATCATAACAGACATATGTGTCAAAGATTAACATCATTGGTAAATTGTATGTCCCACAACACAGCAGCCAGAGTAATCAGTTGTGTTCTGATGATGATGATGATGTACAAGGTAAGTGTTGCCCTGTCTGTCAAAGTGGTATACCTCTATGTTCCTTGTGTAGCTTGCATGCTCATATCTCCTACGTTACAGGACCATCGCACAGTGCATTAAAATACTGTAGACTGTAGGGGTATACAAAGTATTGTGTCAACTAAGTAGCGTTATACAAAAGTGGCTATATGTGTCGCACATTAAGATTAGTTGTACATCATATGTTCCACAGCTTGGCACAGTATTCAAAGTCATCATTATCTTCTGATGATGATGGGTCTATGGTTAATCGTCGAAGAAAACATTCTTTAAATGGCTTTTAATTGAACTCTAATCATCAAAACTCCTTTTAGTCACATAGGCATTCCATTGCAAATGAAATCATTGCATAGTTATAGTTGGCCAAGATCCCTAGCACCTGTTGATGCTGGCAACCAAAACTAAACAAAAATAACATTCCAAAAAAACCCTTATAAAGTGCACACTGTACAAAAATATAAGTAAAGTTATACTTCCTCACTACACTATGGAGGAACATTACTTCAACAGCAGACACTTGTTATGTGGGGGGCTGTGCCTCCCACACCGCCATTAATTATATATATAGCAACTCTGAGGTGGCACTAAAGTGGAGGAAGGGCAGGTTTTCTTATAGCTACATTACTGTGGTAATGCTTCCTTTATGTTGGCCAACTATAACTGCGATGATTTAATTTACATTGGAATGTCTATATGACAAAAAGAGTATTAGATGGTTAGCATTTGATTAAAAGCCATTTGAAGAATGTTTTCATCAAGGATTAACCACAGACCAGACCCAATGATGACATTCCAGGTAAGTGTTCCCCTTTCTGTCATAGCAGTGTGCCTCTATATCTTGTGCTGCCTGTATGCGTGTATGTCCTATGTTAGATATGGTGATAGCTAAAACAACAATGCATATTCATAGGTTCATAGGTAGATACTATAGCAATAACCCACGCCTGGGTGTGGGTAATGCTAAATTTACCCACGGTTGGCGTGGTTTGGTCCCGAGGCCCGAGGACCAAACAAAGCCAACCGTGGGTAAATTTAGCATTACCCACACCCAGAAGTGAGTTATTGCTATTATACCATGACATTATTTAAGAAAAGAAACTGTTACTTTTCTTAAATAATGGCATAGTATAATGCCTGTTTACTGCCCTTCCGCAGATGTCTTGGCATCCGCGGCAGTTCTGATGTACTGCGCGCGCGCAGTACATCAGAGTTGAGCAAAAGCAACGGAGAAAGCAAGATCTCCGTTGCTTTTTTTTAGTGTCTCGCTATGTTAAATGAGTTTAACATAGCGAGACAGTTTTAAAATAAGCAACGGACATCTCCGTTGCTTATTTTAAAACTGTCTCGCTATGTTAAACTCATTTAACATAGCGAGACACTTAAAAAATGGAGATCTTGCTTTCTCCGTTGCTTTTTTTTTTAAACACTGCCTTGCTATGTTAAATGGGTTTAACATAGCGAGACAGCTTTAAAATAAGCAACGGAGATCTCCGTTGCTTATTTTAAAGCTGTCTCGCTATGTTAAACCCATTTAACATAGCGAGACAGTGTTTAAAAAAAACGAGTTATACTAATGGAAAAAAGTCCGGGCGACCGGACCTTTTTCCATTAGTATAACTCGATTTACAACGGGCACGCTGGCCAATCAGCGTGCACGTTTTGGGGGGATCATGGTATAATAGGCTATCTGCCCTAGGGCATTTATAAGCCTAGCCAGAGTGTATTTGGCTTCCTCCTCCCTATTAGATTAGCCTACTGTGCCTCTGTAAAGTAGGTCACAGAAGGTACCCTTTTAAGATTAGTTTACTGTGCCTCTGTCTAGCAGGGACACAGAAGAGATCACAGGGGTGAATTTGCGATTTCCCATCCACGCGTCCAGATTTCACTTGAAGAGAGTCAGCGAGGGGCTATATCTAACATGAATTGGGATTCTATTCCAGAGTGAGGGGAGCCTCTGGGAAATGAATCTGTCCCTCCAGCATGTCCTATTTATTTTTGTGCTGAGGTTTAGGTCCCTGGAGCGTGTAGCTCTAAGGGACTTGGATTTTTTGAGGTGGAGCATGTCCATTAATTCTGGGTTTGACATGGCTTTGTACGTCAGGCATAGATCACCTCTGTGTAGGCAGTAAGCAACTGAGTAGAGCTGGAGTTTCTTTAGTCGAGCTGCATAGGACATCTGTTTGTAGCCCATGATCCTCTTGGTGAGGTACTTTTGGGGTCTCTCCAGTTGCTGCAGGTGTCGGGTAAGGTACATCCCAAAAGAGGCACTGTATTCAATTATGGGCCTGATGAATAACGAGTAGAGGGGCACAATGACCTCTCTTGATCTAGATGTGAACCCTTTCGTGATAAGGTGGGCTATATAGAAGGTCTTTCTAACCACTTTGGCAATGTGATTATCAAAGGAGAGATTACTATCTACGTTGGTCCCCAAATCTGTAATTACTTCTTCCATACTTAATGGATTACCACCTATGTGGTAATTTGTGGGCACCTTGTTTTTCCCAAAGGGGATGACTATGCACTTTTTAGCATTTAGCTTGAGGCCGTGGCTCTTGCACCAAGCATCTGTCTCTGTGAGACCCTTTTCAGGGTGCTTGTGTCAGCTGGAGATTCGATTATGGCCCCCAGTGTGCAGTCATCTGCAAACTTTGTCAGACATAATCCTCCTGTGTTAGTCTGAACCTCAGAGAAGTATATACCGAACAAGAGAGGTCCCAGAACTGAGCCCTGTGGGACGCCACTTGTAACTGGTTTGGATTCGGACATGGCACCTGCGATTCTGACCATGTGGGTTCTATCTCTGAGCCAGTTTGCAACCCATCTTGTGATATAGGGGTTGATATTTAAGCTGGTAAGCTTATTTATGATGCCCGAGTGGGGTATTGTGTCGAAGGCTTTTGCGAGGTCCAGGTAGGCTGTGTGGACTACTTTGCCCTCATCTATGGCTTTGGTAACTGTTTCAAAGAAAACAACTAGGTTTAAGAGGCAAGATCTGCACTTAACAAAGCCGAACTGGGTAGGGTCCAGTGTCTGGAGGCTCCCAATGTCTTTGTTTATGAGTTCCATGATAATACGCTCCATAGCTTTACAGACCAGACTAGTCAGGCTTATGGGGCGATAGTTTCCGGGGTCCGTTGTGGCACCACCTTTCTGGAGTGGGACCACTGTAGCTGTACGCCATTCTTTGGGTACATATCCTGTAGTAAGGCTAAGTTTGAACAGTGACTTAATCTGAGGGTTCAGTTCTTCTTGGAGCTCATGTAAGACACAGCCTGGGACACCATCTGGTCCCATAGATGCTGTGTTTTTTGCTTTGGAGAGGGCAGCTTTCACCTGTGCATCTGTGATGTCAGGGAGGTTACATTCAGTTGGGATAGGCATTTGCTCCTTTGGGGGGAAGGGGGGAGAAGTTTGCGCTGAATCTGTCTGCCAGGATGTTGGCTATGTCTGTAGGTTCAGTATATTTTGTACCATTATGCAACAATTCAGAGCATAGCTGGGAGTTTCCGCCCATGTTCCTGACATAACTAAAGAAGGCCTTGTGATTATCTTTAGTGTCTAGGGCAATTTTTCTTTCGAAACTGGCCTTTGATGATTTTATGAGGGATCAAAGTTTCTTGCTAATACTGATCAGAGATGCCTTCCCTTTTTGGGATTTTGCTCTGTCATGTAGTAGCTTCCTCCTTCTGTTGTATAGCTTATTTATGGCCGGGGTCCACCAGACCAGTCTCCTGTTTTTGGAGGAGTGAGTCTTGGTTTTATTTGGGATAGCACAATCCATGCATTCCTGCAGGTGCTCATAGAATGCATTTGTAAAGGATTCTGGGATTGGGCTGTATTATCCTTTGGCCCAGGGGCTTTGAAGGATTCCACCTCAGACTTGAGAAGTGCAAGGTTGGCTTTTGAGAAATTCTTTACAGTGATTTCCTTGGCTGGGGGTGGGGACGGGATGTGGATGTCCAGGGAAATTTGTTTATGGTCTGATCTTACCAATGAGGGGTTTACCTCTGGTGTGGAACATAGAGTCCCCATGTTGGTGATGACCAGGTCCAATATGTTGTTCCATCTTGTGGGAGTGGTGACCAGTTGTTCCATTGCGTTAGAGTTTATAA
This sequence comes from Protopterus annectens, assembly GCF_019279795.1. Taxonomy (NCBI): domain Eukaryota; kingdom Metazoa; phylum Chordata; order Ceratodontiformes; family Protopteridae; genus Protopterus; species Protopterus annectens. The sequence goes on along the minus strand of NC_056730.1, from coordinate 723,454,365 downwards.
ATTCAAGGAACCATTGGGTGAGGGTGTTTGGGCTTGAGTAGTTTTCCCAGTCAATGTTTGGGTAGTTGAAGTCACCCAATAACATAGTGTTTGGAGAGACCTTCATATTCTCCAGTGTTCTCAGGAATGCCAAGTGGGGTTCCTGTAATAGGGAGGGTGTTCTGTAGCAGGCTACAAACTGAAAGGCAGTTTTGCCCGCTGTTAGCTGCACATGGATGGTTTCCAATGCTTTGTGCAGTGCCACTAACCTGGAGGTGTAGGTATCTTTGATGAATATAGATACTCCCCCTCCTTTTGTGCTTCGGTCCGAGTTTTGGGGCCGAAATGCATGGTATGAGCTATAACCTGGTAGTGCTGGGGTGCTCTCAGGAGCCTTGAACCAGGTTTCTGTTACTGCACACACATCGATTTTCTCCATACTGAGGAGAGCCTCGAGTGCATGCATCTTGAGGTTTAGACTTCTGGCATTGAGTAGCATTACCTTTAGTTTTTTTATCCTTGGGATGTCTATGGAGGTGGGTTTGTCCTTTGAGCCTTGCCTAAAAAAGGCACTATGGGGGTGGCAAGAGCCTTGGCCAGTATACGAAAGCCTAAGGGTGAAAGGTGCAAGCCGTCCCTAGCGAAGCAACGTGGCTTGTCGAGCATGTCATCCTAGGCTGACATACACTGGATCCCCTTTGAATGACACCAATACTTTAGCCAATTGTTGAAACTGATCATTTTGTCTTTATACTGTGGCATCATTCTTGGTAAGGGCAAGATGCTACTCAAGGTCAGGGTCATACCAGCCTGGGCTACATGGTCAGAGAGCTCCTCTATGTCTATTTTCATGTAGTCCAGGGAGGTACGTCTCAGGTCATTCACACCAGCATGGACAATGACGGAGTCATACTTGTACTTGCTTTGGAGTAACCTGAGTGCTTGCTTTATGTGGTGGATCCTGGCACCCAACAGGCAGCTTACAGTGACCTTCTCCTTGTTCAGTCTGGTGAGTGGGACGTCAGTGTGCCGGACAATAGAGTCCCCTATAGCAAGTGTATTTGGTGTGTTGTTTGGCCTTAAGGGCAGTGACTGTGAGGCACACTGATTTTGTGAGATATGTGATTCATGGGTATTGTTGAGGGGTGGCTGTTGCTTGGATATCTGCTTAGGAGGTCTTTGCTGTTTTGGCAGATTTTTATTTAGAACCTCCGAGCATGTTTTTGTGTGTTTATGTGTTGGGTATGCAGATGCAATAGGTCTGTGTGAGACTGGATTTGTGGTGTGGGTGGTTATCTTTTCCTCCTGACTGACTGTGCCAGTCTTGGGTTGAGAGAGCTCTGCCTCCGTGCTGTGTAACTGCATCTCTCACATGTATTAGAGTTTGTTGGAAGGAGGAGAGGGTTGTCTGTGTACATAAGGCAATTGTAACATTGCCTCAAAATTCCCAGATTCACCAGCTGGACTGGAGAGTAACCTTGAAACTGACCCTTGGACATACCAGATTAGTATAAGGAACTGTTTTTTTACTGATCAGATTAGGGAAGGGAACTGATTTTTCACTTGATTAGGAAGGACCAATTGGGAGCCTAATACTTATGAGAAGTCAAGGAGGGTGTAGTGCTTTAGTTAGTTAGTGTTTCCTTATAAGAGCTGAGCAAGTGCAGGGCTTTAGAAAGAGAACAGAGTGATTACTTTGGGAGTTTGAACAGTTCTTAGGGAAAAAGTGAAGAGCAGACTTTGTGGAGCCTGGAATAGTTTAAACCTGTTTAGGCGGTGCTGCCCGACACTGCTCAGTGCGCAAAATATAAAGGATTACATTACTTTTGAAAAGAATGTTATATTTTGTGTAAGATATTCTGACATACATCTCTTTATTTGCATATAGAATGCAAGCTATTTTTTCTCTCCACCTTCCCTCTTCCTCCCTCAACTTGTCCAATGATTCTGAAACTATATAGTATGGTACAGAGAAGCAGCATGCCAGTGACATGCAGGACACTGAACTTGGGTTTACATTGTCCAGACAAGATAGTAACAGTCCTAGAGCCCAAGTGCACCTGACCAGTCTGCTGTTCGTGGAGCATCAGCTACTGGTCAACAATAAGATATTTTTCAACTGTCCCCATGTGAATCTGGCAGGAGTGGTGGGACAGCTCTGCAATGGGCAACTGACATCCGTATGATGATATGAGCAGATGGTGGTGATGCATGAACATGTGCCCAAAGATGTAGTTCCGCTGTTATGAGTACACGGTCAGTTGTAATACCATTATGGCAATAAACTATGTGCACTTGATCATGCAACTGGCTGTGTGACACAACAAAATTGCACGATACCCAAGAGTTAGGAGTGTAGAAGTACCAACGTCATAGCAGCATTGGCTGCCAATGAGTCAGTGTAGCATCAATTACCTCAGTTGCACACTGTATACATCTCATATAATTAATATACCATCATGGGGTAGAGGGAGAACTTCTCTTGTATGTCCTAACCATGTCACTTGTTCATCCTTTATGCCTGCACTGCTGTATGCATGTACATCTGCAGTGGGTCACCATGCTAGAATCCCAAATGATACATCATGTCACATACGAAATGCCACAACTCAGATCCCTAGTCTCTCCCATCCTAGACAGATCCCTAGTCTCTCTCATCCTAGACAGGGTGCCAACAATAGAACTACAGTACAACTATATGGTGCTGAGGTTTCCTTACTTTACAGTAGCAGCCAGGATCACAGTGTGAGCTGTCAGCATGGCTGCTATTTGTCTATGTTTGTATTAATTTGGTAGGTGTGTGTGTGTGTGTGTGTGTGTGTGTGTGTGTGTGTGTGTGTGTGTGTGTGTGTGTGTGTGTGTGTGTGTGTGTGTGTGTGTTGTTGTGTCACCCTAAAACTATGCTAATGATAACACCTGCACTGATCATGACACACTAAGCATGGTAGTGATATTTGATATGTCTGATACCATAAGAAAGCTACTTTTATATTATTTCACTCAAAACACATCAATGTGTTATGCAGGTAACATGCATAATAAGCTTAGCTCTCAGTGTGAGTTCCTTATGTTGTATAGATGCTTAAATAGTTACAGTATCTAAAGTTGTGCTACAAATGCTTTTCTGTGCAAATTGCATATTCTGATGTTGTCACTGGCTGTTGTTTGACAATGTTGGAGCAGCAGCATACCTGTGTTTCCCATGGCATGGCGTTCTGTAGGTCCTGCCATTGCGTACACATCTACATGATATATGCATTTCACATTCTAACAGCACATGCACATGCAATTCATAGTCCCATTTTGTATGAAGCTGCAGGAATGTAGTGTTTCCTAACATGCCCAAATCTGCACATTAGCCTGATAATTCTAGGTTGTGCGTTTGTCCTTTGGTTTTACTTTTCATGTTTTTTTTTCACTGCATTATATTTGTGGGTGTACCATGAATGTTTGTTCAGGTGTGTCAGTATCACTCAGTTATACTCTTGCTTTAGGTGCCATGGAATTTCTGTCTGGGATGCTGAGTGCATCCCTTGCTTCAGTCATACCCTCTAAGGCGCATGCCTAGCATGATGTCTGCACATTTTTGAATTTACCACAGCACAGTGTGCAATCTAGAAGATAGCATCATCTCAAGCACACCATGCTGGTGATGTATCCTCTGAGTTTCATTGTACTCATTCAGAAAAGTAAATCTAGTTTGTCTGTTAATGATAATAGGCCCATAAGGCTCACATGCATGCGTTGTGTTTACCCTTCAATATGATTGATTCTACTAAGGTTATATATTACCATGGTTTCATTGCTGAGAGATCATGTCTATCAAACTTGGTAAGCTTTTATGAACAAGTTGTGAACATTGTAGATAAGAGTAGGCCTGTTGTTGTGGCTTATTTGGTTTTAGCTGAAGCATTTGAATCAGAAGTACATGAAGTATTTTTAGATATTCTGAAAAGTTCAGACAAATATGTATGTTTGTGCCCCCCCCCCCAGGAAATTAAGCTAAACGTTTCTGAAATTCTAACCTCAGGACTTGAGCTCCAGTATTGACTTTATTTGACTGGATCCCTCTCTATCAAATTGGCTATATTTAGCACAGAACTAGATCCACCCACAGTCTTTTGTTGACTCACCGGTGTGATATGCAAACTTTTCATCAAAAGGGAAGAAAAGAAAGCTTTTGTTTAAATTCTGCTTACATATTTTAAGTTGCACTTATAGTGACCTGTGTGGTACTTTTTTGTACTTCTCATAAGGCAAACAAACTCATTACCCAGGACTCTTGTCAAAGAAGACTCCATTGTATGATTCACAGATGCCCCACTCACAAGCCAGAATCAAATGCTTTAGCTAAATCCAAATAAGCCATAATAACAGTTATACTATTATCTAGAATGTTCACAAAGATACACATGCACCACAGGTACAAGTATGATTTGATCATAGCACATGTGGGCATTAATGACCTGAGACATACTTTCCTGGACTTTATGAAGAGAGACATTATTGATCTCTTTGAATATTTGTCTCAGGCAGTTATGTGCCTGGCACTGAAAAGCATTCCTATCTTCACCAAGGATGATGCCACAGTATGAACAAAAAACGATTCGCCTCTATAATTGGCTTAGTTTCTGATGTGTTTCCAGTGTGATTCAATATTAGTCAGCATGGCAGGAATGGTTAACAAACCACCTTCCTTTGCAAAGGATGGTCTGCAACTGTCTCCTCTAGGCTTCCAAATATTAGCTAAAATTTTATCCACCCCTTTTGTAGCCTTTTTTAGGCAATATCAAATTGAAAAACCTACCGACATAGCAAATAAAACCAAATGAAACCTAAGGGTGTTACGGCTCAATGCTATGAGCCTAAGAAACTCCACAGCCTATAAACTTTGCTCACTCTGGAGAATATACACATCTGTGCATTTACCGAAATGTGGTTTAAATCCACAGAAAGTACTACAGCAGGGCAAGGCTTCAGTGCCTTCCACACATTTAGACTATTAGCTGCACAGACAGGGACAGAAGGTGGAGGAGTCTCACTCAAAATTAGCAACAAGCATAACTCTACATTGGTTAAACAGTACAATACCCTGGAATGTATCCACTTGTAAATCACCATAGGCAAAGTTCCATACCATATCTTGACAAGCTATAGGCTGCACCCTGTCACTAGACTCACATAGCTCATACCTAGATCTACTGAAGACTGCATGGGAGACTTTAACTACCCCTCTACAGATTGGGAAACATACAATACCTCATACTTGCAGGCACAATGGTTCCTAGACTTTATTAACACAAATACTCTTGACCAGAAATTGTGCATACCCACCAGAGGTTCATACATACTGGACCTGGTACTCACCAATATGGGAAAGTGCTCCACTCCCTCGCAGAGTCATGTGCTTACTGGTGAGGTTGTACCAAACAACTGTCTCCTTCAGAATAAAAATCAACTTGGTAACCCCAAGCAAGTCCTGTAACAGTTAAGAATTAATTTAAAGCAAACTATATCCTATTAAGTGATAGTTTGTCAAAATTTAGTGTCCCCTCACAACCCTGAGTTCACATCAACCTATGCAGAATTTTTCAAAGTGACCCTATACAAGCAAGTAAATGGCTGTTTATAGGCTGCTGTACCTACTGGAAGTAAGCCCAAAACAAATTCTAAAAAAAACAAATCACACTGGTAGAATCCTAACCTTAATAGATTATATAGCAAAAGGAAAAAAGTCAGGCTTAAAAACTAAACAGGAAACTATGAGAATTAGTTAAGTCCAACAAGGCCAGTTATGAGGACAAGATCACCTGACAGGCTGAAAACAACCACAATGACTTCTACAACTGTCCACAACTTCAAAGGCAGCACACATCAGTGGGCTGAACTGGTGGCCAATAGTGCCACCTTCACTGAGCAGATTGACAAAGCAAATTTGCTGGCTGGCAAATTCAGTTCCAAATTTCACCCCTTACCCCCCCTCACATCCACCCATCAGTACCTACTAGCATAACCTCCCACCAGCAATAAACTGCAAGCAGGTCCTAGTAGTGCTCACTAAAGCCAAAATACAGCCTCAATGCACATGATGATATCCCAGGATGCCTTTTAAATAGCTTGAAACATGACCTATCAGGACCACTTGAGTCACTTTTCTACTATTGCCTCAAAACAAGCTTTGTGCCATGAAAATGGAGAACTGAAATGCTTATCCCACTTCACAAGGCTGGACCATCAACTGACTCCAGAAACTGCAGAGTTATTAGCCTTGACTAGTTGAATATGCAAAGCCACAGAAAAAAACTTATCGTGGAAACGATCAACAAAGACATAGGCAATCTTCAGACATTAGATATGACTTAGGTTTGCTTTGTAAAGGGAAGGCCATGCCTAATAAACCTGGTGGACTTCTTTAAGAAGGTCACCAATGAAACAAATGAGTGAACAATGGTGCATATCATCTACCATGACCTTGCTAAGGCATTCAGTACCATGATCCAGATGGGCATAGTTGACAAATGAACAGAACTGGGCATAAAACTCTACACAATTCAATGGATTGTCAGCTGGTTCACAGAGAGGACACAATATGTCAGGATTGGTGATACCACCTCCATTAAGAGACCATACATCAGCAGAGTACCTCAGGGCTCCATGCTGGGACTGCTCTTATGTGGCATTTATTTCTCAGAGGCAAATGCTAACATCAAAGGCCTTTGGCTGTCAAAGTTCACAGATGACTACAAATTGGGAGCTGTCATAGATTCTCCTCATGACACAAACATTGTATGAGAGGGTCTAAGACAAATTACTGGTTCCAAAGTAATGTATTAAAACTCAATGCCAAGAAATGCCTCATCACGTCTTTTGGGAAAACTGCCACCCAGGCTAATTACTTATAACTCCATAATTTCATAGGTGTATAATACATTAACAAACACTAGGGTGCTTAAAAGCCTAGCCATGCAACCAAAAGGTGACTCACAAATTTGTTTTATATTTGATTTATAGGGCATGATTTACAGACTGCCTGTGACCATCAAAGACATAGGAGCGAGACCAGGGTTTAATTTCTGATTACCCATCCACTGGTCAAAGTTGCACTTAAATAGGGATAGGGAAGAACTTTGCTTCACAAGGATGGGAGCCTGTTCCAGAGAATGGGAATTCTCTGAGAAACATATCTGTCTATCCAACGTGTAGCATTTATGTTGCAAGCAGTTTATGTCTTTTAATTGAATAGTTCTGATAATGTTTGTTTTATGGATGTACAAAGGATTCATCAAAACATGGTCCAGGGATGCCTTGTATGCTAGGCAAAGATCACCTCTCAGAAGTCTGCATGATACTGAGTAAAGAGACAGGGCTTTCTGGCAATCAGCATAGGACATAGTGTTTACTTCCTGTATTGTTTTTGTAAGGGACCTTTGTGGACACTCCAGTTGCTGCATGTGTCTAGGTCTGGTACATACTGAAGGGGACATTATACTCTATGATGGGCCTGATAAGGACCATGTACAGTGGTATGATGAGCTCTCTGGATCGAGATGCCACGCCTTTGCTTATAAGGTGAGCAACACAGAAAGATTTTCATACTACTTTGAACACGTTGTTTGAAGGCTAGGTCACTGTTTACATGAGTTCCCACATTCCTGACTCATGAATAAACTTTTAAGGATGTGCTATTGAGGACATAGTTACCTGGGATTGCAAACTTCCCAAAAGGTACTATAAAGCTTTTCTTGGTATTGAGTTTTAAGCCATAGCTTTGGCACCAAGTGTTTGTCTGTATTTGACCTTTCTGAAGGCTGTTCTCATCTTGTGGGGATTCAATGACTTCTGCCAGTTTGCAATTATCTGAAACTTGGTTAGCCAGAGGCCTTTGACATTAGCTTTGACATCTGAGAAGTAGATGCCAAAGAGAAGTTAGCCTAGCACAGAGCTCTGTGGGACTCCACTGATGACTGGCCTCATTGTGGAGGTGGCCTCACAGATACTATCCTTGTGGGTTCTATCATTGAGCCAGCTAGCTATCCAGCATGTTATAAAGGGGTTTATACCTGGTTTCCATAAGTTTATTGACAATGCCCAAGCTGGGTATTGTATCAAATGCCTTTGTCAGTTCTAGGTAGGCAGTATGCACAGTTTTTCCTCATCCATTGCCTTTGTGACCTTTTCAAAGAAGTCCACCAGATTCAGTAAACATGACCTTTCTTTGACAAAGCCAAACTGGGATGGATCCAGTGTCTGGAGGTCTCCTATCCAGTGTCTGGAGGTCTCCTTTGTCCTTGTTGATAAAGTTTGTGATAATTTTTTCCATGGCTTTGCAAATAAGACTAGTCAGACTAATTGATCTGTATGTTCCAGGCTTTGTTGAAGATCTACCTTTATGAAGCGGGGTGACTGTCACAGTCCTTCATTCATGTGGCACAAAGCCTGTTTTAGACTATAGTTAAATAATGTCCTGATAAGTCATATTTTAGACTATTAAAAAGGCATCCTGGGATGTTATTAGGGATTATGAAGTTGATTTTGATTTCAGTGGAGATAGCTTTATGGTGGGACCTCACCAGGGAGGATGAGACAATTGGGTGGGTGCAGCATTCATCCATATTTGTGATCATGTGGGCCATTATGTTGGAGCCTGTAGTGGGAGTATTCACTATTTGGTCAAGGGTGTTCATATTTATGAAGTCCAGATATATCTGTGCCTGTAGATTTAAGACATGTAGGATTTCCAGTATATACAGGGGTAATTAAAGTCTCCCATGAGAAGGGTGTTAGTTTGTAGGGTAAGTGCTCCAGTAGTTCTGAATATGAATTGAGAGCTTCTTGGGACATGGAAGGTGACTTATAACTGGCTAATATGTGGTACGTGATATTGTCTATGGTGATCTGCATGTAGAGGGACTCCAGCATGTCATCCTCTTTGATCACCCTAGAGGTATGCTTGTTACTGATGTATATTGAGACACTTCCACCTTTAGCCCTTATCTGTGTAGTACTGGCCTAAAAGTGTGGAAGGCAGTGAAACTTTGCACTGCTGAAGTACTCTGTGTCACTTTAAACCGTACCTCAGTAACTGCACATATGTCTGTGTTTTCAAGTGTGAGTAAGGCTTGCAGTGACAGAATGTAGTTTTTTATCTGAGCTCCAGGCAATGAGCAGTAACACCTTGAGGTTCTGTTGAGTTGATTTTGCTATGTCAATAGGTTTGTCAATTTGGCAATGCCTAAAAAAGGCACTATGGGGGTGGACAAAGTCTTAGCCAGTATTTTAATGCCTCATGGGGAAGGTGCAGACAATACTTGGCAAAGCAACATGGTTTGTTGACTGTGTCTTACCAAGCTGACAAATTTTTGGTCCCCTTAGAATGACACCAGAAAAACAGCCAGTTGTTGAAATCAATCATGTTTTGCGCATATGTGGTATCATCCTCAAAGATGGTAACATGGTGCTCAGTGCCAGGCTCATACCAGCTTGAGACACATAGACAGAATGCTCCATAATGTCTCTTTTCATATAGTCCAGAGAGGAACACTTCGGATCATTTACACCTACATGGATTATGATGGAATCATGCTGGTACCTGTGGCATAATGACTTGAGTGCATGCCTGATTTGGCAGATTCTGGCTCCAGATAAGCTCCTAACAGTTACATTCTCCTTGTTCAGCCTGGATAGTGGAGCATCAGTATATCTTGCAATGGAGTCCCCTTTGAGAAGAGTCCTGGGAAATGTGTTTGCTTGTCTTAGGGGCCTAGTGTTTGACGCTCCACTGAGTGTGACAGTATGTGTGGCTTATAAAGGCCCTGGTGATCATTAGCCTAGTATATGCCTATAAATGTATGAAACTATAATGGATGATAAATTGATTAATCAATAGAAATGTACATTAAGAATAAGAAATAAATATTCTAAATTTAGGAAAGTTGTCAAGGGTATTCCACAGGGATCAGTTTTAGGTACATTATTGTTTGGATTACTAATGAAGGATTGCCTTGATTCAGGCATAGTGTGGCTGTATAAGTTTGCTGATGATTTAAAGATTGGCTGTGTGGTCACTCATATCACAGACCACTGTTTTATGCCTGGACACTTTGACTAGTTGGGTGTTTTGTAAAGGTATAAATTTTAACTATAACAAATGCTCGGTTGTGAATTTTGGCGTAAGGAACCCATTACACTCACATGCATTGTATAATCAAATATGTAAAACATCATAAATGGTAATAAACAAATAATTAGGAAGTGTTATGGTCTTATTAAAAATATACTGCATTGCTTTGTTAGTAGGGATAAAAGTGTTTTGTTGCAGATATATATTTCTAGTGTCCGTCCAAAAATTTAATATGGCTGATCTTTTTGTTTTTACAATATTCAACAACCAAAGTCATTGGAGTGTATATAGCAAATTAGATTAGACAGATCATGTCTACATGAAAAGAGACAAGGAGGAGCTCTCAGATTATGTAGCCCAGGCAGGTATGACTCTACCCCTGAGCAGCATCCTACCATCACCCAGAATGATACCACAGTACAAGCAGAAAATGATTGATTTCAACAACTAAGTTTCTGGTGTCATTCTAAGGGGATCCAGTATCTGTCTGCCTGGGATGAAATGCTTGACAGACTTCGATGCTTAACCACAGATGGCCTGCATCTGTCAGCCCTGGGCTTCTGGATACTAGCCAAGGGTCTTGCCAGCTCTATAGTGCCTTTTCAAATACCAAATTACCACCATAACAGCTACAAACAAATGCAATCTGAGGGTCATGCTGCTCAATGCTAGAAGTCTAAATCTCAAAATGCGCTCGCTCAAAGCACTCCTTAAAATGGAGAACATCGACATTTGTTCTGTAACAGAGACATGGTTCAAGACAGTAGAAGGCACCCCTGCACTACCAGGCTATAACTCATTCCACATCTTTTGGCCCCAGAGCTTGGACCAAAACTCCAAAGGCGGTGGTGTTTCTATATTCATAAAGGATGCACGCACCTCCAGACTGGTAGCTCAATATAATGCATCAGAGATACTTCAGGTGCAGCTAACACTGGGTAAGACAGTGATTCAGGTTGTAGCCTGCTATAGGTCCCCAACCATGCCCCAAGACTCACACTCCACGTTCCTAAGCACCCAGGAGAATATTAGGGTCCAACCTAACACTCTCATACTGGGCGACTTCAACTATTCCTCCATTAACTGGGAAAACTACTCCTGTACCAATACACTTGTCCAACATTTCCTGGAATTTATTAATTCCAATGTCCTGGACCAGCTCGTTCTTACCTTCACTAGAGGTAGCAACATCCTTGACCTGGTCATTACTAACATGGGCAACCGTTGTTCTACACCAATAATCAACTCCTCCCTGGTTAGATCCAACCACAAACTAATCACCTTGGAAATCCACATCACCCACCCCCACAAAAGTAACCACCATGAAAAACTTCTCCAAAGCTAACTTTGGTCTCCTAAAAACAAAGGTGGCTAACTTCATGGCACCCATGCAAATGGAGAATAGCTGCATGACTGCCAAATCATACACCAATGCACTGTACAAACATGTGCAGAAATGCATGGATCTCACCATACCCAATAGAACCAAGATGCTCTTCTCCAAAAAAGGAAGCCAATCTGGGTGGTCCCCTGCAATAAACAAACTCTACAACAGAAGGAGGAAACTGATGTGGAATAAGGTGAAGTCCAAAGACTGAACAAACTCCCTTATCAGCCTCAACAAAAAGTTGAGATCCCTCATCAAATCCTCTAGAGCTAGCTATGAAAACAGAATTGCAGCAGATAGTAAAGACAACCACAAGACCTTCTATAGTTATGTAAAGAATCCCCATGGCAATAAGCAGATTTGCTCTGAATTACTGCACAATGGTACCTCCTATACCGAGCCAACATATATTGCCAATATACTAACCGACAGATTCAGTGCCAACTTTACCCTAATCCTCCCACCAAAAAAGCAATTGCAATACCAGTAGATTGCCAGGCACCCATTATTACTGCTGCACAGGTTAAAACAACACTATCCAAGGCCAAGAATACAGCTTCTGTGGGACCTGACAATATCCCTGGCTGTGTTCTACATGAACTATGGAATGATCTGGCACCTCACCTGTGTGCCCTGTTCAATCACAGCCTCCCTCAGGCTTTGTCCCTACCCAATGGCGCACTGCAACAGTTATCCCTCTCCAGAAAGGGAGGAGCAACTACTAACCCTGGGAACTATCGCCCCATTAGCCTGAAGAGTCTGATATGCAAAGCTATGGAACGCATCATCATGGAACTAATAAACAAGGGGAATCTCCATATTCTGGAACCCACACAGTTTGGTCTTGTGAAGGGTAAATCATGCCTGCTCAAATTGGTCGACTTCTTTGAGTCAGTCACCAGAGCTGTGGATGAAGGCAAGGTGGTTCATACAGCCTACCTTGATCTGGCCAAGGTGTTTTATACCATTCCCAAGTCAGGAATCATAGAAAAACTGACTAAGCTAGGCATCAACTCCTATATCACTAGGTGGGTTGTAAACTGGCTCACAGATAGAACCCAGAGTGTGAAAGTAGCTGACTCCAGTTCAGACTGATGAGTCCCACAGGGTTCGGTCCTGGCTTCTATCCTGTTTGGTATCTACTTCTCTGAAGTCCAGGCCAACATGAAGAGACTCTGGCTGATACAGTTCACAGACAATTGCAAGTTGGGAGCTATTATTAACTCCCCAAGTGATGTTGACATCTTACAGAAAGGCCTCACTGAGACCAACGACTAGTGTCAGAACCATGGCCTTAAGCTCAATGCCAAAAGATGAGTCGTTATCCCCTTTGGGAAAAACCTGGTTCCCATGAATTACCACATCGATGGTTGTCCACTGAACACAGAAGCTGTTATAAGAGATCTGGGAACACAGGTTGACAGCAACCTCTCTTTTGACTACCACATTGCCACTGTGGTCAGAAAGTCCTTCTATGTGGCACATCACATTACTAAGGGTTTTGCATCCTGGACAAAAGAGGTCATTGTCTCCTTCTACTCTTCCCTCATTAGGCCAGTCATCGAGTACAATGCCCCATTTGGCATGTATCTCACTAGACACCTGCAACAACTGAACAGACCACAAAAGTACCTCAAAAATCAGATCCTAGGCCTTAAACACTTGTCCTATATGGACAGACTCAAAAAACTCCAACTACTCTCTATCTTATATCGCCTACTTAGAGGTGATCTCTGCTTGACTTACAAAGCCATGTCTGACCCAGCACTGTTAGAAATGCTACATCTAAAGAAATCCCAATCCCTTCACACCACATGCTCCAGAGACTTCAACCTCATTACCACAATCAACAGAACATGCTGGAGGGACAGGTTCGTAACCAGGAGACTGCCCATGCTATGGCATAGACTTCCCATACGTGTCAAACAGAGCACCTCACTGACCCTCTTCAAGAGAAATCTTGATGAGGGGATGGCAAATAGAAAATTCACCCCTGGGATCACTCCAGTGGCTTTACTCGACAGAGGCACTGGGAACTAAGGTCATGTGGCACTATGCCAGGGTAATCGTATGGGCTAGGCTTGTAAAGATTCCACGGCCATTAGCCTAGTACACACCTATGAACCTATGATTCTATAATGATTATAAGTCAATGGCTTATGCAAGTAGTCTTGAGAATTTGTCTTTTGGTCTGTGGCAAACAGACTCTTGAAGGGTGATCTGATACTGGTTTACCAGCATTTAAAGGATGAGTTCCTGGCATCCATGCTGAGTATTGTATTAGTTAGACAAGATGTTTCTACATTAAATAGTAGTTTTTCTTAGTTAAGCTTGCTTCTGTTAAATCAAGATTAAAGTTTATTTTTTTCGGGTTAGATTGGCTGATTATGGAATTCACTCTCTTTATCAAGTAGATGTTCTGAGGACTTAAACATTTTTTTAGTTAAAGTTGGATATTTGGTTTGCAGATATGGGGTATTTAAAGAGTAGTGTGATTAAACAAACACTTAAATGACATTGTTAGTCTATGAGTTTGGATATACTAGTTTGTTGCATTTTATTGTGATTGGTTGCAGACACTGTGCATTGGAAACAGGCTGAAGTAAAGAATTTGCAATGATGTTATACCGATTTGTATATCCACTTGAATTTCTGTTGTCAGAACTACATCTGCTCTCAGTTTGCTGAGATCTTCTTTCAGCTCATGGCACTCTGCACAACTTTGTTTGGAATCTGGGGCTTAATGTTCATATAATGGCATTAGCTACACTGCCTAGAATAAAAAAAAATAATATAGTATGCTTGCAGGGAAAAATTTGTAATTAAGTGAAAAAGGTTAGGTAATTACCCAGTTCCATCCCTACACACAGCTTTACATTTAAGTAATGCTACACTGTATAATTGTCAAGGAGTTACTGGTGACTGTATTTCCTATGCAGCACAAAGCTCTATATAACTGTGGGTGCCCAATCCCTTCCTGGGGTATGTACTCATAATATCATTTGCTGTGTTGGGGCGCTGCCTCTCCCTCAAAGCAGAAGAAGCTTTCAACTCTACGGGACAACATATGTCCCAGTGCAGAGAAGCAGAGTAGATGCACCATCATACTGTGGTTGAATCAGCTGGAAGTGCTTGTAGGTGAGGTACCTTAGATGCACTCTGCCTTTCTATTGCTTATTGTATACTATTAAGCATGGACAAGGTGCAGAGCATTCACTTTTTATTAGCAATACCTACTAGCTCTGCTTTATCAACTCTACCTACTGCTTATCCCTACTGTAGTTCCTCACTTATTCCTTGTTCTTAATTGTTGCTGACACCACTGGCTTCTTCCTCTTAATCTCACAGCCACTAAGAGCAACTCTACTATACCTTTGTCCCACCAGATAAATTACTTTGCACCCAATCCCATTGAAACTGCTACAGGATACTGCTTCCTTGCTTTTAAGAGCTTCTACTTACTGTTATCACTGATTGTTTCTGTTGGCAACCCACCTTTTCAGGTGTAGCCCCTCTACATTTGCCCTAGCTTTGCTTGAGCTCACTCTGCTACCATACCCTACCCCCATTCCCACACACCCCTGAATACTCCAGCTTTATACTCTAGCCACCTTGCATAGGCCCTCCCCTCACTCAGCTTATCCAAGAACTATACATACTTACCCCTTATCACTAACCCCCCCTTCTTTACTCACCATCCCCACTTCACACTACTCCCACTTCCTTATAGCTCAACAGTACAATTTCAATTTCCCTCTGTCCACCTCTAATTAACCCAGATTTCTCACCACTTACTTTTTTCTACTTCCTCTTAGTTATTGCTCCTCCCTATACTGTCTTAACTTTCTTACCAAATCTCTTTACAGTCAAAAACTCTACTCTCCTTATCTCAAAAATACATCCACATAAAATAACTAGCTAGTGTATTTACTCTTAACACCCATCCTGTTCCTTCTGTCTGGGTTATCATCATATCACACTAACCTACTTTACCCTCCACTATCACCCACTCTTACCCAAGCAATATCCTCCTTTAACACAACATCTCCCTATTTTACCCTCTCTCTATAACACCTCCTATATCTAGTTTCACATATTAAAACATTTCAATCCTTCTCTCACACCCCATAAACACATGTTCAAATGCAATACCTACTACTTTTACTTCTCTAAGCCTAACTTACTTCCTATAACACTCCTACCAGATGGGGACCTCCTTCCCAAACCTGGTCCACCCCCTTCCTCCATCTCTACCCCCTCCACCTCACCTATTGTGCACCACTTCCCCACCTCTCCAACTAAACACCTATCTACTCTATAAATGGACAAAGTCTCCCTAACAAAATAACTGAATTATAGGCTTGGATTGCCCACCTCTCTCCCCACATCTTAACTCTTTCAGAAACCTGGCTCAAACCTCATATCATAAAATCAGAAATTCTACCCCCGGCTATAACACTTTTCAGCAAGACATACTTTCCAAAAAAGGGGAAGGTGTTGCTATCATGCACTCAGAACAGCTTAATCTCTCCCCTCTCACCCTATCCCTTCCTGACTTCTCCCCTGCGGAACTTACCTTTCTTAACAGTCACCTTAACCCTCACAAAAAATTGGCCATAGCATCTATTTATATACCTCCTGGTAACAATATCCCAATTCTTGAATCTGTTTTATCCTGGATCTCCCAACATCTTTCATATGAGACACTCATACTAGGTAACATCAGTATTGATTGGAATAACCCCCCCCATCCCCCACTCACCTAGCCTCAGTATTAACCCTTTTGGTTTCAGTCAACGTATTTCTACTACCACTTGCATCAATAAAAACACCAGCTTCATCATGACTGGATCTTAACTTCCAACCCGTATCACTACCATAATCCCACCACTTTATCCTTAAATGATCACCTCCCTGTCTCAGTACTAAGACTACCTTCTCAAACATCAAAATCCCACCTTTATAGAGACTGCTGCAGCCTGTCCAACTTCAATGTAGAGACTTTTAACAATCAACTCTTCCTTGTCAATTGGTCTCATCTGTATAACCTTCCTCTAAATTATGCTGTTCTTGAGTTTAACAACATTTTTATAAACATACTAAATGCCCTAGTACCCACCAGGAAAATTAGGATCAAATAGAATCCTATACCCTGGATTTTCAAAGAAACCATTTCCACAATGAAACTTAGAGACACTACCTGAAAACAATGTTGTTGTTGTATCTTTCGGCTTTTCCCGGTTAGGGGTCGCCACAACGGAACTCCGGTCCGCTAATGATTGGCAGTAGATTTTTACATACCGAGTTGCCAGCCCTGACGCACAACCTTCAATGAAGGTACATCCATTCACGCATGTCTCCACACAGAAGAAGATTTAGCTGAGAATCGAACAGGACAACGTCTTACTGTGAGGCGACAACACTACCGCAGCACCAGCGCTGCACTACCTGCAAACAATGTATAATGCTAAAATCTTCTTCTCTCCTCCTTAAATTCAAAGAACTAAGAAACCTTACTAATAAACATATTATCAATGATAAGAAAAAATTCTATCAAGAAGCTCCATCTACCCTCACTTTAAACCCCAAAAGTTTCGGAACACCATGAACAATATTCTGCACCCAGGGCAACCTCCTACCCCCCCCCCCCAATCCTTTCCCCAACAAAATACCTGTTGAAACCACCACTCTACTAAACAATTACTTCATAGACTCTATCTGCAAACTTACTCACCCAACAATAACCAGTCACAACCCCCACCCCCTCTTCCACCTCCTCCCATTCAGCCTTCTCCCTGAAACCTGATTCTATATGACTATATAAAATCCCTTTTGCAGAAACTTAAACCATGGTCTCCCTCCTTTGACAACCTACCCCCCCTTCCCAATTTCTCAAACTTGCAGCCAGTTATATAGCATATCCCATCTTAATCCTTATAAACCATTCTATCAAAGAATCATCAGTCTCTGATATTTGAACATCCTTTTATACAATTCCACTTCACAAAGGAGGTAACTACACAGACCCTTCCAGTTTTCAACCTATACCCATTCTCTCCCTTGTCTCAAAAATTCTAGAGAAATGCATTCATAGACACCTGCTTAAATATCTTCTCCAGGAAAACCTCCTCACCCCCTCCCCAACATGGTTTTAGGCCCCACCATAGCACAACCACATCCCTTCTATCCTTCTCCCAGACTATAGCAGAGGCAATAGATAACTACAAACTGGTGTCATGTCTATTCCTTGACCTCTCCAAAGCATTCAACACCATTTCCCACCCTAAGCTCCTTACCAAACTAACTGAACTCAACCTTTCTGCATCCACTACTCCTTGGTTCTCTAGTTATCTCAGCATCAGACTCAATCTGTTAGATGGCAGACCTCCTGCTCACCTTTCTTATGTATCCAAACTGGTATTCCCAAAGGATCCATCCTAGGCCCCCTTCTCTTTAATATTTTTGCTAACAATCTATGGTTCACCTGCTGTACCTCATCTCTGATCCAGTACGCAGACAATTCTACTCTTATTACCCTCTCCGATAACCCTACAGACCTTCACTCCCTCACACAGACTTCTTTTAACACCATTGAACACCGGTTAATCAATAACCAACTCATCTTTAACCCAGAAATAACTAAGCTTCTTCTTTTCCTTCTAAAACCGACATCCTACCTTAAAACTTCCTTCAGTCTGACTTCTCTACATAACACCATCATCAATGCTGACTCCCATACCAAACTTCTAGGAATCACAATTGACAATCAACTTAATGTTGACCTTCATATCCAACAATCCATCAAAAAGACCAATCAAAAAGCGGGTTTGGTGTATAGGAACACCAAATTCTTATCCATCTCCTTGAGGACTTCTCTTGCTCAAGCCTACCTCCTCCCCTGCCTACTCTATGCTTTCCCTGTATTTACACACCTCCAAGCAAACCTTTTAACCAAACTTGAACAAACTTACAAACAGAGGGCTAGATTTGCTTGTAACAACCCTTTCAAATCCCATCACTGCCTTGCCCTTAAACTACAGTGGCTTGAATTCCCTAAACTATTCCAACTTTCTCAGCTACAGATGACACATTCTCTGCTTTACAAACCTACAGAGTGTCCCTCCCTATCCACCCTTCTATCCCTATACAAACCTTCATTATCTGTCTGTAGCACTGACCATCTGCTACTTGATACTTACAGGCCTAACAAAACAAAATGCAAATTAATTTATAAATGCTCCTTATCTCAAATTTGGAACAAACTCCCAACTAATCTACGTACCGTCCAATCTTAAATACTTTTCAAAGAGAATTGAAAAACTACCTTGCTAACTCTCCCTCCTCTACTTGTCTCCACCCTACCTAATATATACTCCCCTAATTGTTAGACTATAACAATTCTCCTCTCCTTGCTTAAAAATAACTTTATAACAACTAGTACTGTGGCACCTTAGCTATGCTGCTGAGAAACTCTATACTAAAGTCCCATCTTTTCTTTTCCTTAGCTATACTTCTCTCTCCCATTCTCTCTTCTCATAACTGTTTTCTTTCACTCTCTTTTCTCTCCCAGCATTCCTCCCTTACCCCTCTACTTTTAACAATCAACTCTCCCTTGTCAATTGGTCTCACCTGTATAACCTTCTTCTAAATGATGCTGTTCTTGAGTTTACTTCTCCTCTCTACCAACATGGTTTAGCCAATAAAGATGGTTCTGGGGCTATTTTTATTTTCAATGCCATATTGTAATTCCACATTTATACTTCATGTTTCTACCTTTTGTAATTTTTTTTAGCTATCTTTTTGCTGAATTATACCCTTTTGTCAATTTCCATTATGGCATGAATGTATGTAGTTTTATATATACATCACATGCATGGCATGAATGTATGTAGTTATGTATTCATTGAAATTACTTGTAATCTTTGTTGTTGCTATTCTTTACCTGTTTGGAGCTTTTCTCCTTGGGTCTCCACTAAATATGGGCCACCATCCCAGTTGGACTAACCTGGTTAACAAAAGACAAATAAATAAATTGTTCTCCTCCCTCATTTCACCTCCATTAGTGTCTAAGCTTCAAATCAAATTGTGGTTAGCTGGTTCATGCTCATGGTTCAACCTTCTATGTCAGAGGACATGACAGGTCAGTGCAGGCTTGCTGTAACTACTACTGTTTCTGAAATACATACCACACACAGACACACACACACACAGACACAGACACACACACACACACACACACACACACACACACACACACACACACACACACACACACACACACACACACACACACCTCAAACCTTTCTCTTTTCAGTCCATTCTAAAGACTAAAATTATGAGAAAAAAATAAACATTTTGGAATACTTTGGTGGGTGAAATTATTTATTTTGTACCTGCATTTCCAGAGAAGCATCTCAGCATTTTGTGACTACAATTTCTCTTATACTATTTGTTTCCTGAAACTGACTTCTAAACTCACCTGATCGAATCAGTTATAATAGTAGGCACTGCAGATTTCAACATTAATGAATTAATTTGCTTTTAAGACAAAAATGCTGAAGTGAAGCTTCTACCTAAGCTTATTAGTCATTAGCATGCATATATAAAATGCATTTATCTCTGGAGCTACATATGTTTCTGTGCCTTCATCAGCTTTACTCTGCCAGGGAATTAAAAGGGAGACACGAGATTCCGAATGTGCTCCAAAGGTTGTATTTTCACTCTGACTCAGTTAGTTCATCACTCACATATAACAACACTCACCTGAAAGCAAATAAACCTCTTTTCATTGTATTTTCTGAAACTGAAAAACATTTCCAACTCTGTGTCTTCCTAAAGCCTTTGCTGCTAACCACTGCTGTGACATGTGACCCACAAGAAGCAGCTTAGCAATGCTCTTATGTCAGCCCGTGTCAGCTATGGCTGCTTGTAATGAATTGCTACTTTCTCTAGTTTTGTTTAAAATTTTCCTTCTTCCTTTCATTTCTTCCACAGTGCAAAGTAACAACCTAATCCCCCTCATAGTACACTTTGCTCCACACACATTCTAGGATTCTCACGTAGCCACGTCAGCAAGCTCAAATGTCTTTAGAAAGAAAGAAAAATATTTCTGGCTGGAATAACAAAAAATATATAATGAAGCATTGTGAAGTGTGAAAAATAAGAGCCAACATTTTTCCTTTTTACACAGAGTTCAGACTGTGGATGTTAATGCTGACTATTGAATTACTTCAAACTAGAAAGGCAAAACTGAGTGCCATGTAAAAATTCAGAAACACACACATGAATGTATATCATGGGGAAAATATTCTAAGAAGCTGTTAAAGATGAAGTCAGACGGTATTTCTCTACTTATTCGATGAACAAGAAGTCATACAGCACTGCAGTGCTTTTCAAAGGTTCTATGTACTACATATTTAATACTGTTTGCATAAATGCTGAGGTTTGGTATAGCTGTTATATGAAAACAAATAAAAGTAGCTGCCAAGATCTCTTTATAGCTAAGCAGCACATATCGATGACTGACAAATAAATAAACTAGCATTTCAAAGACTGTAACCTGTAGAACTGTTCTACGGTTTTTACCTTTGCTGTTTACGTTTAATTTGTTTTATACATGAAATGCATGCAAACATAATGGAAAATGGAAATGATTCCTATGATTAAATAAGAATAAATTTGTTATAATATATGAAACAGATCTCAGTGGCCTCTATTACCTGATACAAAAGGAACTGTTAAAATAAAAATGAAACAAAACAGGTGTTGTATGAGACTGCAGTAGAGTTAATAATTTAAATTTAGTAGATGCATTAGTACTCATGTTCGTAACTCATTTTCAGCATTTATTAATTGACCTTGTAGGTTAGCAACATAATTATATTTATCTGTTATATAAGAAATATTATTATGAGTTTCTTTTCCACACTGGGAAGGAACAGGAAGCAAGCTCTGTATTCCAACCCATACTCTGATAAGTGTATTTCATATTTTGACACTTGAATCACATAGCGGTTATTGTGTAATTTGTGGTCAGGTTAATTCCGGTTTATCTTAAAATGAATGCAAAGATTCCTTAGCAAAATATAAGTGCAGGCTAAACCAAGATTTACATCTACTGTAAAACCCTATAGGACCTGACTCTCAAGCTTGATAAATCTGTTATCTGCATATAATCATGTATTCTTTTCCCAAATAGCAACACTACAGTAGATGACACAGTGCATGTTAATCTATAAAACAGGATTGCCGAAAACAAAATGGAAAGTAGTATGACCTCAGCTGCTATTGTCAGTTTGAGAAAAGAACTACAAAACAATAATACGTATAAGGGTGGTAATGTAGACTGATGACCCTCTCCATGAACATATTGATAGGAAGGCAGCATTGTAGATATCAGTATGTCTAGTAAAACATGTTCTTCTAGACTGTGCTGCTGTCAGATAATGGTATGTTTTTTCACCCAAAGCACAAATGCTGAAATAATGCTGCTTATCAGAAAGACAAAAGGCAAGTACTTTATTTTGTCCATGTAAGACTGGTGACCTCTTAAGGTGAAGATACTAAAGTAAATTGATGAACCTCCCATGTATCTTTGCTTTACAAATAATTTAATTTCTGGTTATATGTTTAATGTTAAAGCTGCAAATGTTTGACAAAAATAAGATTGTATGTTTATGATGTTCTGGTTTCACAGATTATCCAATATTTCTTTATAATCACAATCAGAAGATGATGTCAATGTAGATATAGCCAATAATTTTTATATGGCAACAAGCTATTCCAGGTAATAAAAAAATAATTATTTAGGAGAGCGCCTACTTACATTATCACTGTTCTAATAAATGGTCATATAGGTTCATTTGTAATGTACAGTGTTTTACCTCTAAGGCATAGCTGGCAACTTGTCTTTCTGATATGCAAGACTCTCATGTTGCTAGAATTATCATGCAGCCATAACAGATTATACATTTATTTTGGTAGTAACACATTGTGGATTCAGTCTTTCATAATGTCAAGGCAAATTTTTCACCCTCAAGAGCACTTTAGATGGATGATGTTAATTCATGCATCAAAAAAACATATCATTTGGTATTGCATATGGTAAGGAGGTTACATGCATTCTAAAGGTTTGTTATTTCATTTGCTATGGAGAGTGCAGCAATAGTCTTGCCACCACAAAAAAAAAATGCCTAGAATCTTCTATCACTATTCTAGGCATCTGAAATGGGATCTTTGATGTTTCTGGAAATCATAATCATCATCGTCATCATCACCATCATAACCCCCCCCTTTTCCCATTTTCTACATGGGATTGTGTTGTTATGTTAACTGTCACCATCCGTCTTTATTCAATGCCACACTCCTGTCTTCTTCAAGATCTTCTTTAACAAAATCCACCCACATCTTTGCTGGATGCCCTAGTTTTCTCTTGCCTTCTTCCTCTCTGTCCAAAATCTTCTTCACCACATTGTGTTCTGCTTTTCTGCACATGCCCACACTACCATACTCTGTTCTCTTTGATCTTTTCTGCAATTGGAACTACTTTGACTACTGATCTTATGTCCTCATTTCTTTGTCTGCTCCACAGTGTGCAGCCTACTACCCTTCCCAGGTACTTCAATTCCATCAACTCTAGCTTTCTCCTCTGTTCTACCTTGACTGCCCAGGTTTCTGTACCATACAGTAGTACTGGTCACACCACTGTCTTGTACACCTTACTTTTCAGCTTCTTTTGTATTTATATTTCATACAATACACCTAATACTATATGCCAGTTGGCTGCAGCCCCTCTTATTCTAGCTTTGACCTCTTTGTTCAGACCTCACTTCTCCTCAACTACCCCTCCCAGATACTTGAAACAATTAACCTGCTCCACTAGCTTCCCTTCTAGCTCAGTTCTCAGCTTATTCTGATTTCTCCAAATGTGCTGCCATTGCCACTATCTGATCTGTACTTAGTTTCATCCCATGTGCATTCAATTTTGCATTCAATTCCCCTATCCTTTTCTGAAGTTTTTGCTCAGGATCTGCCTATAATGCCACATTGTCTGTATACAGCAACTTTGTTGATCTCTCCTCTCTGACCTGTTTGCTAATGTAGTCTATCACTAGTATGAACAGCACTGGGCACTCACTCCCACTGGGAACCCCTCTGTGAGACTGAACACTGTTTATACTTGAGTCACTGGATCCTTGCACATAGCCTGTACTAATTCTACCAATGTTTCTGGGACTTTGAACCACCATAGTAGTGCCAAATTTAGCTTTCCTGGGACCTTGTCATATCCTTTCTCCAAGTCTAGGAATGCGCATTTGGACTCTTTCCATATCTCTAGCTTCTTCTCAACTATTTGTTTTACTGCAAACATTGGGTGAGTTGTGCTGCACCTTGATCTGAATCCAAACTACTCATTTCCAGTTTTACTTTCTACTACACGGCATGTCCATTTATTAATCACCTTCTCCAGAATTTCATGCAATGTGACAGGATTTTGATAACTCTGTACTGTCCACAGTTATGGATGTCCCCTTTATTCTTATACACTGGCATGAGTATGCTTATTCTCCAGTAATCTCAGATGCCTTTATCTCCACACTGCTATGACTACCCTCAGGAGCCATTTCTCCTTTATCTGCTGTGACCTCATCTGAGCCTGCTGCTTTCCCTGACTTCATTTTCCTTAGTGCTTTTCTTACTCCTCTAAGGTGGGCTCCTCTTATTCTCTCATTGTAGGCTGTGTCTAGGACAGTACAGCTTCTGTGGGGTTTTCTTCATTCAGAAGCTGATGGAAGTACTCCTTCCATCTGCCTTCGATGTCTTGTGGACCGGTGAGCCGGTTATTGCTTACAACCCTTATGAAGATTATCTGACTATCTTCTTTTCTTTCTCTCTTTGTCTTGCAATCTGATATAGTTTCTTTGTGCCACCTACTGAGTCATTTTCTAGAAGCTAGTAGAGTGCCTCTGATTATCTGTTCTTTGCTATTGCAACTTCTTTCTCAGCTTCTGTGTTAGCTAACCACTATTCCTTCCTAGCCTGGCTCACCTTTTCTATCTCCCACTTTTTCTTATACTCCTTCTTTCTTTTGATAACTTCCCGAACTTCTGCTTTCCGCTAGCAGATTCCTTATATACCTTATTTCCATACCTGGCTCGGTCACATATTTGTTATGTAGTCTTCACACATGCTGGTTTGAGGCACTGCCATTCTTCTTCATCTATTTCCTCTTCTTTGGGTGTTACAGCCCAGATTAATTCTTTGAATTGTTGTACTTCACCTCCAGTCAAGGTCCAGGTCTTCAGCCTGGTCTCTGTTGCGCTTAGAATCTTCTCTGACCATTGGTTGCAGCTGATTGTGGGAACCAGTGGTGTATGCTGTGGGCTGACTGTTTCACCAGGGATGGCTTTGCAATCACTGATTCTATGCCAGTGCCCTTTCCTTACTAGGAAGAAGTCTACCTGAGTTGCATGTCAGCCACTCTTGTGACTGTCTTTCTTTCTGAACCATGTGCTGGCTACTATCAAGCTATTTGCCACACAGACATCCAGAATAACTTCTCCTTTATTCCTGTTGTCCCACCCATGTGGACCAAGGTAGTCCTCATATCTTGATCTGTTTGCCCCAATATGTGCATTCAAGTCATCCATTATCAACATCAATTCAGATTGTCCTGCTATATCTAGTAGGTCCTGTAACTGTTGTCTGAATGCACTCTTATTCTCACTATCACAACCCTGCTGTGGGGCATAGTCTGAAATTATGAATACTGCACTATCACTACACTGGAATATGATTGCCATGAGTCTGTCACTAATTTCAATGATATCCTTTACTGCCTTCTGAAGCCTATCTATCACAACAATTACCACACCATTTCTAGCCTGTCTTCCTCCTGAGTAGTAGACTCTGGACTCAAAGCTAAGTGTCTTTGTTGCACTGCCCTTCCATCTTGTCTCTTGGATACATAGGATGTAAAGTCTTCTCCATATCATCATGTCATCCACTTTTAAACTGCATGCTGTCAGGGAACCTACAGTGAGTGTAGCAATTATTGGTTGGTTTGGCAAGTTGATCAGTTTTATGTCTAGCTTTTGCTCATTATCCCAGGTAACTCAGGCTGTGCAACTGGACGGTGACCCAGGGCTGCTGGGCTTTATGGCAGACACACACTAGCCAATAGGGGCACATACACCCCCTTCAATCATGGGTCCCTGATGTAGAGCAGAGTAAGGCAGGTCCTCACCCACTTATCACTGGAAAAAAAACATGTCAATTTGGAGACATTAGTCAACATGACAAAATCATCTAGAGCCATATTTATACCATCAAGTGGTTATTCTTGCCACAGCATGCAGTTTGTGATCTATGCTGTCCTATCTTGAGGATACTGTGCATCACAGTAGATGCCCAAAGTAATTGGTCTATGCAAATATTCCCTGTATAAAGGATCATGTAGAGTCTGTACTGCTGCCCACAGCTCCATTCATTAGTGAGTTTGAGATGGAAACAGTCAGCATGTTTTCTGGAGGTGGGAAAAAACCCACAGAGAAATAGGGAGAACACGCAAGCTTTAAACAGGCACTGGCTGAAGATCAGGATCAAACCTTGTACCTTGTGCATGGGAGGTGAAGACCTTAAGCATTATGCCAACTGTTTCTAGAAGTTCCATAAAAAATTACTGTAGTGTATACTGCTGTGCTATGAAAAAGGCAAAATGTACGTG
This sequence comes from Protopterus annectens, assembly GCF_019279795.1. NCBI lineage: Eukaryota > Metazoa > Chordata > Ceratodontiformes > Protopteridae > Protopterus > Protopterus annectens. The sequence goes on along the minus strand of NC_056730.1, from coordinate 723,428,154 downwards.
ACATTTTTAAGTATTTTGTTGCAATCTGAAGAGTGCTGCAATACCAAAACATAACTGAATGCAAAAAATAACATGCACATGTTATCACAAATTACAAATTATTCTACTATTTGCATGTGTTAGTCCAGCATTATTTTTTTTTACAAATCTATGGAGTTTACATTGGTTGGACTGACTTATGCTGGTGTCTGTCTCCTCCATCCCCTCCTTTACATTCAGTTGTACACAGACAACCCTCTCCTCCTCCCAACAAATTCCAACACATGTGAGAGATGCAACCATATAGCCAAACTGGAGGCTAAGATCTCTCAATTCAGTACTGGCGTAACCAGTCAGGAGGAAAAGGAAACCACACCCACTACAATTCCAGTCTCATATAGACCTACCACGACAGTAAACCAAACACATAAACACACAAAAACATACTCGGAGGCTCTAAATAAAAATCTGCCTAAGTAGCAGAGACCTCCAAAGCAGACTGCCAAGCAACCGCTACCCCAAAACAAAACACGTGCAACACATAGCTCACAAAGCCAGTGTGCCAAACAGTCACAGCCCTTAAGGCTAAACAACACACCTGATACACTTGTAATAGGTGACTATCGTCAGGCACACTGACATCCCGCTCACCAGGCTGAACAAAGAGAAGGTCACGGTGAGCTGCCTGTTGGGCGCTAGGATCTGCCACATAACACAAGCATTCAGGTCACTCCAAGGCAAGTACAAATATGACTAAGTCATTGTCCATGCTGGTGTGAATGACCTGAGATGTACCTCCCTGGACTACATGAAAAGAGACATAGAGGAGCTCTCTGAGCATGTAGCCCAGGCCGGTATGACCCTGACCTTGAGTAGCATCTTACCCTCACCAAGAATGATGCCTCAATATGAAGACAAGATGATCAATTTCAACAATTGGCTTAAGTATTGGTGTCATTCAAAGGGTATCCAATGCCTGTCAGCCTGGGATGACATGCTCGACAAGCCATGATGCTTCGCTAGGGACAGCTTGCACCTATCACCCCTGGGCTTTCGGATATTGGCAAAGGCTCTTGCTACCCCCATAGTGCCTATTTTAGGCAAGGCTCAAAAGACAAACCCACCTCCATAGGTATCACAAGGGATACGAAACTAAGAGTAGTGCTACTCAACGCCAGAAGTCTAAACCTCAAGATGCATGCACTCAAAACTCTCCTTAGCATGGAGAACATCGATATCTGTGCAGTAACAGAAATCTGGTTCAAGGCTCCTGAGAGCACCCCAGCACTACCAGGTTATACCTCATACCATGCTTTTCGGCCCGAAAACTTGGACCGAACCACAAAAGGATGGGGAGTATCAATATTCATCAAAGATACCCACACCTCCAGGTTGGTGGCACAGCACAAAGTATCAGAGACTATCCATGTGCAATTAACAGTGGGTAAAACTGCCTTCCAGTTTATAGCCTGCTACAGACCACCCTCCCAAACCCAGGAACTCCACTTGGTCTTCCTGAGAACACTGGAACATATGAAGGTCTCTCCAAACACCATTATACTGGGCGAGTTCAACTACCCAAACATAGACTGGGAGCATTACTCTAGCTCCAACACCCTAGCCCAAAGGTTCCTAGAATTTATAAACTCAAATGCTATGGAACAACTTGTTACCACTCCCACAAGAGGGGAAAACATACTGGACCTGATCATTACCAACATGGGGACTCTATGCTCCAGACCAGAAGTGTATCCCTCACTGGTAAGATCAGACCATAAACTAATCTCACTGGATATTCACATCCCGACCTCACCCCCTGCCCAGAAAACCACAGTGAAAAACTTCTCTAAAGCAAATTTTACACTCCTCAAAACCGAGGTGGAATCCTTCAAAGCCCCCGGGCCTGTGGAAAATTCGGCCCAGACCGCAGAATCCTTTATAAACGCATTCTATGAACACCTTCAGGAATGCATGGATCATGCAATCCCAAGTAAAACCAAGACCCAATCCTCCAAAGGCAGACGTCCTGTCTGGTGGACCCCAGCCATAAATAAACTATACAATAGAAGGAGGAAGCTACTACATGATAGAGCAAAATCCCAAAAAGGGAAGGCATCTCTGATCAGTATTAGCAAAAAACTACGGGCACTCAGAAAATTGTCTAAGGCCAGCTTTGAGAGAAACATTGCACAGGACACTAAGGATAATCACAAGGCTTTCTTTAGTTATGTTAGGAAACTGGGCGGGAATTCCCAGATATGCTCAGAATTAGTCCAAAATGACAAAAAATACACCAAACCCACAGACATTGCCAACATCCTAGCTGAAGCAAATATGGTAAGTAAGTAAATGAAGTGATGTTACTAAGGCCTGAAGAATGTGTGGCACTATAAATTCCATGGAATGCAATACAAAGTAACTTCTCTCAAGAAATCTTTTGGAAGAAAAGTAAAAATAGTAATGTGGCACTGCTCTCTATGGAACACAATCTACAGCACACAACAGAGACTCTTTTGCCTTTTTGTTTTGCAGACAGTTTACAGTTTGCAGTTTTTAGCCATCACTTGAGTTTGCAGTGTTTTTTTTTTTTTTTATCAACAGCTCAAAGTAACAAAAACAGCTTTACAACATAGTTCAATGTGGCACAGTAAACATTCTTCATTTCTCAGCACGTAGTGAGGTCAAGGTTTGTAGCATTTGATATGCAAGTTAATTGATAATGTTTCTGACGTCTACAGTATTTATTTTGTACACGTACTTCCAAGTAATGCTTTGTATATCTGTTCATTAAGCACAGCTGCTCAACTGCAAAACCTTTTCATAAAGATTATTTATTTAAACTACACAGCTGTGTTTAACATAGTTTTCCTAATGGCTGATGTAGCAACTTCAAAAAATATTTAAACACATTTTTAGAAGTTAATACTGTATATGCTGGATAAAACACAATACAAAGGAAAATGGCTAAACCAATTGTACAGACAGTTTTATCAGTCTCCACACATGCACACACAAGCGCGCACATACACACACACACACACACACACACACACACACACACACACACACAAACATGGGTTCTGATTTAAATAACCTGTTTTGCAAGCTATACATATAACTAGTACTCTTCAAAGTTGTGGCCTAAATATTTAATAATGTGCAATGTTAGAGCAGATAAATGATAATTTGAAGTATGGCTACAAATTAACTGATGAATTCACTATGTATTCATTCTTTTTTCAATTTAAGCAAAGCAGTTATCGGGAAACTTTCTTCATAGCTTCAAGCAGTATTTACAACATATGCTACTTTGCTATACAAGTTGTTAATATTGTGTAGTGTACGGAGTAAGGTGATTATGCTCCGTTATCCAGAAAAAGAAAAATCAGTTAAGCACTACTACAGCATGAGACTTGATCTTAACAAATGTTAAGCACCCCCTGCTTAACATGTTAAGGACAGGTCTAACACAAGGCAAACAAATCTGCCAGTACTAACCAGCAAATGACAGCAATTATTTGTTTCTGCGTGCTGTCTGTGGAAGTAACAGGTACTTGACTTCCTCTTATAAACTGAGAAAGTTGCTAGAATAACAGGATTTCGATTTGACTGCATTTTATGAAGCATATGAAGTCTGAAAATCAAATGTATGTTATTATTTAGTGACTTCAGTCTTCAGTGACTTGTCAGAAACCAGTGGATTTTACAAGGAATAGATCAAACATATGAGGCAAAATTCTGGACATTTTGCAAAACTCTGGAGAGTCGAGAGGCATGGAAGGTGTGTGTATGAACATAAGAGACTTGAGTTGCACTTTCTTTCTGTCAGCACTCACTAAGTGCTTTATGGCTTTGAAAGCTGGCAAAACACTTGGCACTTTTTTTTTTGTGACTAGCAAGTACATGGAGAAGATAAATCACCATGCACTACAAAGAATTAAAATGGGGTTGCCGGTCTTAACCCATTATTATTATATGTTCTCCGCATGGTTGTCAAGACTTACCTCTCGAGTTTTGATCTCAATGTGAATTTCTTGGCATCCATGACTCAAACACTTAATAACCTGGTGACTTGACAGATATATATATATCTATGGGTCTACCTGATAACACCGACAAGCCAAAACACCGACAACGAAATAACTGACACAAAACACCGAAAAAAAAGTTCAAAAACACGAAAGTTCACATGCCCGACAAACCAAAATCACGACTAACAACAAAACAAATACCTTTCCCAAAAAACACACACACAACACAAGCACACCAAAAACCTTACAAACCTACACTAAACCTTACATACACAACTATCTATGCACTAACCTTAACCCAAATCCTAATGTAAGGTCTGTCACTATTGCACACTTACCTTACATGCACCTTAACCCTAACTTACTTAATCCGCCCCTAACCCTCAAGTCCATCACTATCGCACACTTACCTTACCCGCACCCTAACCCTAACTCACTTAATCCACCCCTAAACTTAAACTCCGTCACTATCGCACACTTACCTTACCCACACCCTGACCCTAACGTCTGTCCCTATCGCACACTTACCTTAACATGTCAGTGTTCTCAGCATATTCTCGTTGTCGGGGTTCTGCGATGTCAGCGTTTTCAGGTAGACCCATATATATATATATATATATATATATATATATATATATATATATATATATATATATATATATATATATATATATATATATATATATATTGTGCTGCACGTGCACACATATCTTATCTACAGTACATAGTAAAGCTTGATGGAATTACCTAATTAACCCTTAATGTCACCTGCTGTGTCCCCAAGCCTTCGCTGGGAGTCAGCACTGCACAGGACAAGGCTCCCTTCCCTACCTCCTGCATAGGCATGCCTGCACTAACTCTTCATTACTGCCCTCTCTGCATGATTCCTTCAGTGTCTGGATCGCTAATCAATCCTGAGTAGTCTTGGTCAGAGTCAGGGCTTTATCCTTCTCTGCCATGGTACCAGCAGTAAATAATCAATACAGCTTGTTTCATTATTGAGTACATAACAGAAATAAAATGCCTTACAAAATAGTCAAGATAATAACTTCATGTGTTCTGAGTCTGTTTCAAAAAATTATGTCCAGTCCTGACAAATAATTACTGGAAATCTTAGCAATTTCTTATCAGATCTGGCCGTAGTATTTTATTACTTACACACTAAATTATGTATATTTTGTCTGTGCGGAAAAACTTTAGTAGTACAGGATATGGTAACTTATGTGGACAGTTGAAAGCCAGTTGGGGTAAAGTTAATTAATCATCAAATCCTGGCACTATATGCCTGAAGCTATATGTGTCATTTGAATGTTTCTGGTCATAGCCTAGCCTGCATAACTTTGTACTAAAACTACATATTCCAAGGCTTGCCATTAAGATTTTTGTTTACCTTATTGTTACAATTACTAGCAACATCTGTTAACATACAATGATAACTTATATAGAATTGAATGTCTTTAAATAGAATACGCTGTACTTAATACAGTACCAGCTTACAGTGGTGTACCTAGCATACTTGACACCCAGAGCAGGATTTGTTCTTAACACCACCTGCTCTCACCCCCCCCCCCACCCCCAATATGGAGATTTTTATCCTAATGCTTCCTCCTCTATGACAATTGTTTTTAGTACTAATAATGTACCAGTAAGAGTGAAAGGGAAGGTCTACAAGAGGGTAGTGAGACCAGCTATGTTATATGGGTTGGAGACAGTGGCATTGACAAAAAGGCAGGAGTCAGAGCTTGACGTGGCAGAATTAAAGATGTTAAGATTTGCACTGGGTGTGACGAGGGTGGACAGGATTAGAAATAAGTATATTACAAGATCAGCCCAGGTTGGAAGGTTTGGAGACAAAGCCAGAGAGGCACGATTACGTTGGTTTGGACATGTGCTGAGGAGGGATGCTGAGTATATTAGGAAAAAGATGCTAAGGATGAAGCTACCAGGTAACAGGAAAAGAGGAAGGTCTAAGATAAAGTTTATGGATGTGGTGAGGGAGGATATGCAGGTGGTTGGTGTGACAGAGCAAGATGCAGAGGACAGGAAGAAATGGAAACAGGTGATCTGCTGTGGCGACCCCTAACGGGAACAGCCGAAAGACGACGATGATGATGATGATGACATTAAAAAAAATGGCAAGTTGTTACTACTGCAATAGGGAATGGATGGCAAACCAACAACAGGTTCATCATTACTAGGCATCTCATCCAAAGGAGGACAAACTCAAAACTGCAGCAGCCCCCCCACCTTTAAAGTATAACACAGTATTAACAATCCATCTATATGTTGTGGGAGTAGAACCCTCAGCTTTCTGCATTAAGAGCAAGTATGCTACCTGTTATACTATGACCATTTTCTGAACAAAACTGTTGCACATTAAAAACAGACTTAACATGAGCAGCAGTAACCCTCTTCTGTTGAAGCTCACAATTCCTTGAAAATGCAGTGAAACTCAAATTCTTTGAAAAACTCAGTTTCTTGCTTGTTTGGTAGTTGGTAGTTGGTATAGAGGATTTGGGCTCTTGCTTCCTGTAACCAAGGTGGAGGGTTTGAGCCTGAGGAAACTGAACAACCTGCCTTCCTGCACCCACAAAAGCTGTCTTGTATTCTGTGTGGAATGTAGAAAAAGAGTAAGTAACAACACATACACAGCAGCCCCCTTGTATTTAAATTCCAAGTGGAAAGGGGGTAAGTAACAGATGCTGTATTTAAATTTCACTTGGAACGTGAAACAGGAGTAAGCAATAGCTGCATGTATGCATCATCAGATGAAGGACAGATAGTGCTTTTAAAGAACACCTTTAAAGGATCCAGTTCATGTTTTACTTTAAGCTTTTTCCATTTAAAATGTGAAAAGCTTTTAAAAGGATGCACATCCTTACTGCTTGCACCCAGGGAGGACCACACCATCAGCCCTTGCATTAGTATACTTCTGCTATAAAGTATACTTTTTTAATCAACATGCCTTCAGGGACATTAAACTTCATGGCATAAATTCTTATTAGAATTCTCAAGTGCAAGCTCTGTAAATAAAATTTGGCAAGATCACAGCATATTGGAATATTAATTACACATGCACTGGTAATTTTAAGATTTAATTTTATTCATCATAGACATTTGTTTATTTTTTTAACTGGCAAAGTCCAGAAGGGGCAGGGACAGAGACCATTTTCAGTGGAGGCCAATGGAGAAACACTCCAGACGCATGTCTTTGGAATGTGGGAGGAAACCGGAGCACCCAAAAGAAACCCACCCAAATGAAGGGAAGACATGCAGACTCTACACAGAAGGCACCCCAATGGAGAATTGAACCAGGAAACCTCTTGCTATGAGGCAATGACACTAACTGCTGCACCACTATGCCACTCTCCTTTCATTTTTAAGGAGAGATGTAATATGATTCTCAATTTATTAAATAATTTTGTGATGTTATTTTTCAATAACAATCATTCTACTTCAATTAAGAATTTTGTTTCAGAATATTTATGGTTTATTGATATATTTGTGAAAGTGTAGTTACAGCACTAAACTTGTGTAATAATTTAGGAACAGAGTGCTGCATTACTGTGTTAGCTGCAGGTTTAGCCTGGTTACATATTAGCTATGAAGTTTATTCTTCTGCCTTACTTTTATCTTCCCCAGTAAACTTATATAAATTGATTCATTCATTTTCCACTCGTATCATTTTGTACTTCCTCCCACTTCCCCTTATGCTGAGCCTGCATTGAGTTGTACTTGGATGGAGTTTTTCTTCTTCTGTAGCATTTCATTCACCCACATTTGCATCTACTTCTAGATCTCCTTATATAGGTCTTATACGGGCTTTATGTGTAAGTGATTGACCATCTGCTGTTCTTCAATTTTTTATTTCTATGAACTCGATTGCTGTTCTTTACCACCAAGGCACATTGGTTCGGTCTCCATGCTGTGGCTGTCTAAGCCTAAGAGTGCATGCTCTCTTTTTCTCTACCACTATACAGTGCCCCCATTTGTGCTAAAATCTACATTTTTATCTTCTTTGTATTTTCATCTTTCCAATGAAAAGTATCCTATTTCAAATTTTGAATCTGTGCTTGGAAATCTGCTCAATTCCTCCACCTTAATGCTTAACAAGAACACTAGGGACATCAAACATAATAGTGGAACTCATATTTTTTCCCCAGCCAAATTTATGCATAAAAACAATTTTGTTTATATGCAGAAATAATTTTATAATACAGTGGTTTGAATACTAACAATCTAGCCTTTCTGCATTAGCTTAGACACTTAGATCTCCCAAATGACTTTGAAGGCAATACTCCACAAAGGTTTATACTGTATTTACAGATAATCTGCTACACAAAATCATGCACATTCTCTGACTGCAGAAAAGTTATAAGGACACCATCTGGGGATGATCTTTAATGGTTATTGCATCTCCTGTAATAACTTGTTTTAGTATTGAGGCACTAAGGGACATACCAAGATTCAAATACTTGAAGGCAATCTTTGCAAAATGAGTAAGACTTTAATATTTTTTCACTCAAAGTTACAGTCACCTTAGTATCTTAATAATATATTAAGGTGGATGCAGGGGACCAGGAAGACTTCGATTCTGTAAGAATACTTGGACCATAGCTCCTCTCATTTTAGTAAAAGCTGTTATTGTTCTTTAGTATACCAAACTGTGAATGAAAGTTGAAATTCTTCAACTGATGCCAAACTACCACCTTGATTCCATTCTGCTTTCAATTCCATTGCTTTACTACTTGTAACAAAATACATACCAGTTTGAAAACAGTCATAATTTCTGAAGTGATCGTCAACACTTCTCTGTCCATCTAAATGCGTTCTGACGCAGCTTCAGACTTTGTACAACAAGATGGTGGTGTGAAAGAAACTGCGGAATAATTTTTTAGGTATTCATTTTTCTCTTTAACATCTGATAACTAATTCCATTCAACAATAGTGTGTCATACCTTCCTACTTTGTGTCACCTTGATATTTTTTCCTTTTCCAGGTTAATACAGTAATTTCTATTTGTCACAAGTACTTTTGCTCTCTGCAAGATGCTTTGTATTTTGTTTTCTTTTCTTCCTGCTTCCTCTGTAATTTTATTGTCAATATATTATCTGATGTTGCCTTTTATTGCACATGTAGACTGATTTTTATGAAAAGTTACAATGTGTACTTTTGCTCTGGCACTACATGTTTAAACTTGCAGATAATTCTCCACCTAATCTGCAATTTTTTTAACCATATTCAGGGAAACTGCGACTGGAATGTACACTAGAGTACCTTAATTTCTGCATTTGCCATGATACAATTAATGCTTTGGAAAGCTGTATATTTCATTAAGGGCAACTTTATGTGCAGATTGCACATCCCATATTCATATAACACAAATCAAACCAGTTTATTTACACTGTTGTATGTTCTGTTCTACATACCTGTCCTGCTGTCATGGATAACTGGATATAATATTATAGTCTAATAATGATGCATCTACTTTTGCATCTTTATCATCTCTTCCCTCAGTTCTTGTTCTAAGCCTTTTATTTTAGTTCGTTCACAGTTTGCCAGCACCTTTCCTGCAGCAGTGTATTACTCCCACTCCAGTATCTCCAAGGGCACTGGGAATTCAGGCTCTCCCAAAAGGATCAGTGGAAGTGGCGGTATTAGGAGTCATTTTGTGTTACCAGTAGAAACTATTGAGCCTTTGCTGTGCAGTTTTACAGGCACAATACAATGCAATGTTACATCAGCAGGATAACATAATTCCACATATGCTTTGCCAGCATCAGTGATGAACATTACACATTTTTGATCACTGTTGCTGAGCTTCCAGTTACCCAGCTCAGGTGAAAAGCCCTGCTGCAAAAGGTCCAGCACCCTTCCCCTGAGATAGGAGAGCTAGCCTCATCATACAGCTTCAAAACCAAACAGTTCTGGTGGCACATACATTAAACAATTACAACTGACAGTATAGTCAAGGAAAAACGTATACACCAGTAAGCTACCCAAACCTTTGCTATTTATTAATGGTTTAATTGTATGGCTGTGGATCACCTCTTTATTTTCTTTGCCTAACCCAAATTATTATTTTTTTGCCTTAGCGTGATTTTTCCTCATCTTCCTAAAATTACTTATTTTTCACTTGCAGTAGTTGAACGTTGTACAATATCTCTTGATTAAATCATCTGCTTGTAGAACACATGCACCTCTTTCTCTTTTATCCTTATAGTCACTACTTAACATTCTGTCCTCACATCATCCCAGGAGATATTGGCAAGGGAAAATGTTTTACTCTGCGAGAAGGGGCATTATTTTAAATGTTAACCAATAAGTACAGGCAATATGACATGGCCAAATATTATAATGAAAAGCCATATTCCGGGGAATATTGAATAAAGATATGTCTCTTTCTTAGATGTCATAAAGTATTTATAAGAAAATGTTGAGTTAACTTTCAAAATGTTGAAAGTCAAAAAAAAAAAAAAATCTATTCACTTGATCGAACCGAGGTTCCAAATTTGGCAATATCACTTTTACAGAATGCTGAAAGTCATCACTTCAACTTCCACATTCAATCATATTTGGAATGTCAGGAGGTGATGTCAGACCCTCAGGCAGTTGTGCTGAAACCCCCCACGTGGGGGGTTGTGCCAGCCACACTCCCTGCAAATTATATATTCCAATTCCGAGATCGCACTACAATAAGGAAAAGGGTAAATTTTCCGATCCCTACATATTAGCGAATGTGCACAACCATTCGCTAATGTGAGTTCAAACATTCTCAGAACAGCATTAGGGAAACTGGAAAATATGCACTCGACCATTCCAGTTTTGTGTAAGTGCTGTTCTACATTTTGACAGAAAACCAAATATTGCAATATAAACCACATTTTGCTAACAGATTATGTAAACCAGGTTTGCAGTTTCAGAAAGGATGATTTAGTTAGCTGTTCAAATGTTAACTCTTCTAAAAGAAAAAGGAAGTATAACATCAATTTTCCCATTACAGAGAATACTGACACTCATCAGTTCTTCTGCTTTTCTGGTAACTTTCATCACAGTTTCATATAGCAATGTGTTTAACATTGTGTACAGTTTTTCATATTTTATCCTGTATCTTTTATATCAGGTTTCTGTAAGTGAGCTTTATACTCTGTGTGTATGGTTGCACATATGTCTTCGGGTACGTTTGCAGCCTTATACATCATAGTATCATATTATCTATAACAGAACTATTGAATTGTTTTTAACAGTGATAGCTCTGCTTTGACAGCTATAGTGTTTAATATATGTATGTATGTATGTATATATATATATATATATATATATATATATAATATATATCTATATACATGTGTATGCATATGTATATATATATATATATATATATATATATATATATATATATATATGTGTGTGTGTGTGTGTGTGTATATATATATATATATATATATATATATATATGTATATATATATATATATATATATATATATATATATATATATGGTATAATATTAATGTCTGAATAACGGAGTTGTACAATTCACAGTTCCAAGTTTAATGGCAAAAATATAGTTAAAAACAGGTCTTAGATTATTTTCTTTTAGGTCGATACCCTGTTTCATACAGTCCATGTGGGGGCTTTACTCCCTGTAACCTATAACCACAAATTATCACAATCTTTGAATTTTGGATGCTCTCTGTAAGACATTATTAGCATCTTTAAAGGAACTAGATGAAATATCCCTGCCTCACTGTTCCTTCAATGCTTTATAACACAGCAAAAGCATGCAACTCTTCCCTCCCAAGATTAATGTCATGTACCATGGATTTGCTGCCTCTATTTTTAGCCCAGAAAGAGAACAGCAATTATACAATCTAGTATCTGTGGATAGAAATGTGTTTTTGTTCTGTTTTAATAATTTCTATGAACTATATGAAAAGAGAAATAAAGGATCTCTCTGATTATGTGTTACAGACAGGTTTGAGCCTTGCATTGAACAGCATTCTGCCACATAATGAACATAAAATGATTGATTTCAATAATTGGTTTAGTTTCTGGTATCACTTTGGTGGGATCTGATATCTGCCACTGTGAGAGGACATGGTCAACAGACCAGAGTGCTTGGTCAAGGATGGGCTGCACCTCTCCCCTTAAGCTTTCATGTATTGGCTAAGACTTTGTCCATCCCCTTAGAATATTTTTAGGCAGTGCTAAAAATAAAACACTGTCAACATAATTCAAAAGTTTCCAAGCAACTTTAAAGTGTTACTGCTCAATGCTCGGAGTCTAAACAAATAAATTCCACAGGCTTCAAGCCCTCCTCATTCCTGAGAATGTAGACATCTGTGCCATGACCAAGACTTTGAATAAAGTCATAAAAGTACTCCAGCAGTACACGGCTGCAGTGCCTTCCACACATTTAGACCAATAACAGCACAAGATAGGGCCAAAGGTAGAGGTGTCTAGATCTACATCTGCAGCAAGCATACCTCCAGGTTGTTAGACAGGATGATACCTTGGTGCTCATCTACATATAAATCACAATTGATAAGGTACCTCATCGTATCGTGGCTACCTACAGGTCACCATCTATGTCCCTAGAGTCTCACCACTATTACCTAAACCTACTAGAGGTGCTCACCATCCAATCAAACACCTTATTCATGGGTGGCTAACTACCCCTCTATAGACTGGAAAAGTTACACTGCCTCAAACTCACAAGCACACTTCCTGGACTTTATTAACACAAACACTCTGGAACAGATAGTGCACACTCCAAGCAGAGGAACAAACATACCGGATCTGGTACAGCATTGCACCCACCCCCATGTCACGTTCTTACCAATTAGATCAGACCACAAAGCTGTCTCCTTTGAAGTAAAAATTACTTGGAAAACACAGCTAAACCAGTAAAAGTTATTCTAAGGCAAACTATATCCTATTATGTAACTGTCAAAATCCAAGGCTCCCCCTAACCCTGAGACCACACCTATCTATGCAAAATTATTCATAGAGTCCCTATACTGGCTGTTTTATATATATATATATATATATATATATATATATATATATATATATATATATAAATATATATATAAGCTTCAACTGACAAACAACACTTCAATTAGCAAAGAACCAATCACTACATAACAGCAATCATTCACTTAAAGCAACAAATGCATTAAGAACTCTTAAAATAACAGTAGTAAAAATAAAATTTACATGGAAATTATGCATATATAAAGTAAATATATATAAACGTGTATATATGTATATATATACATATATATATATATATATATATATATATATATATATATATATATATATATACACATTATAAAAAATATGCATAAAAAAGTGTAAAATTGCCCAAAATTAACTCCTAAGTCCTCGTCCCTTCAAAATTGGTCTAAGTGGTACCTTTTCATTAAATCCACTACCCTGGACCGCTCTAAATCTAATCATCCATCTCACCTACCTGGTTTCAGTGAGATTCCTCACATTCCCACCTCGAATACTAGGATAGATTTTGTCAATAACCAAGAACCTAAATGTATGTCCTACATCTGTAATAACAACATGTTTAGATAGAGCATTGTTTACAGAAGCACAACGTATACTGTACAGATGTTCCGTAATCCTGTCTTTCAGGGCTCTATTAGTTTTGCCAACATAAAACGCTTGGCATAATGTACAGTAAACAAGATAAACCACATGCAATGTCAAACACGTAGCTCCTACCTTGAAGTAAAACTTCCATCCATTATCAGGATATTCAAAACTCCTATTGCTATGTTTCTGCAGTAATTACATGTGCCCCCTCCCTCACATGGATCCATCATGTAGCTATCTGGATAGCAAAAGAGCCTTTTTAAGTTTTTCTTATTTTTATATACAAAGCGAGGGGTATCACCCACTATCTTTCTAATAAGTCAGTAGTTAATATATCCCAGTGTTTCCTGATAATGTTCACCATCATCCTAGTATCTGTAGTGTAGGTCAAGGGAACAGAAACATTAGTGCAATTCATAGATTTTAAGCACACATTGTTGGAGTCTATAGTTTGCTCCGAGTAGTAGGGTTTGGCTATATCAAGCCTCAGAGTAGAAATAGTACATAATATGTCATCAACTTCCCTTTTCTTATAGCCTCTATCAGATAATCTACCTTTCAGACTAGAAAGCTCAGATCTAAAACCCATATCTGATGTATTCAGTCTTGATGCCCTCATCCGCTGCCCTATCACTATGCTTTTAAACATACCAGAGTAGTGCATACTGTGTCGATACAATAGGGAATTCCTATGACAGGGCTTCCTGAAGATACCTGTACATAAAGAGCCATCAGCCTGTTTACTCAACAGCACATCCAGAAACTCAATATGGGTGTCAGAATATGTCAAAGAAAACTTCAAAAAAGGGGTGGACAGATTCAAACTATGATGGAATTCAGCCAACCCATCAACTTCGCCTGTCCGGATAAAAAACAAATCATCCAATAAACCTGCGGTAAAAACAGACATAACACTGAATACAGGGTATGGAAAACATATGTTCCTCTTTCCAGTTAGCCATAACCATTTTGGCGTAGCTATTGGCACTAGATGTGCCCATAGCTATGCCATCTTTCTGTTGATAGTACACACCATCAAAAACAAATATATTGTTCTCAACGACTGTCCTCATACAAAGACCTATCAACTCAAGCACTGGTTGATCATATATACTGCATCTAGACAGATATTTCCCAATGTACACCATACCGACTTGGTTAGGAATCATTGTAAATAGTGACTGTACATCCATTGTCAGTAGAAGGTATTTTAAATTCAAGGGATGCATTTTAAAGAAGTCAAAAAGGTTCCTGAGAAATTGCTTAGAATCCCTTAGCACTACATCATTTTTATCCAAAATAGGATGTAAATGCTTTTCTACAAATATTGAAAAAGGCTTGGTGCTCCAACCACGACCAGCCACAATAGGTCTCAATGGTGGTCTTTGACCATTCTTATGGATTTTAGGGTGGCCTTGTATAACAGGGATTAGGGGTTCATTCACCAAGAAATAATTATACAAATCATAATTAATCAATTTATCATGCGAGCAGTTATTTAAAATATTTCTTATATCAACAATAAGGCATTCTATAGCACTTTTGCTAATAACTGTGTAGCGATCAATATCGCTTAACATCTCCTTCATAGAATTAAATTACTCTATTCTATTCATAATGGCTATAGAGCCATCTTTGTCTGCTGGCCTGATGGCAAAAGTTGTATCCTCACGTAGTACATTCAAAGCAGATTTCTCATTGTGTGTGAGGTTACTGTTATGATTATGCTTATTAAATGCTTGGTGTAAATCATTCTCTATCAATTTAGCAAAGGCTTCCACTAAGGGGTGGGGAATAGACATAAATAAACAGTTTTTTTTTTTTAAAACACAAGGACCTGTATCATTCACCTCCCCACCATCAAATTGTATCTTAAGGGAGACATTCCTTGCAAACATGTTAATGTCCAGGACAGTGTCAGTCACATCACCATATTGTGTGGGAATAAAGGAGAGGCCCATCCCCAGTACACTTAATTCATCAGGGGTTAGGGATTTCTGAGATAAATTCCACACATTCAAGTTTTGACCTGTCTCCACATTATCTTTAATGACTGGTGCTCTGCTCCAGAGGTAATTTTCTCTTTGTCTTTCCCCTAATCTGTGAGTGATTCCTGCTCAGCCGTTGTTCCTTGCCAATGGGTAAAAGGAAACTAATGATGCCATTGTTGGACACAGCATCTTTGCCATTTTTACTCTTGTTTAAACCAGAAGGAATTTTCCTTATGACTTCATTACCCAGTGATAGAGCTGTTGTACCTTGTGTACCATCCACCCCACTAGCACCAGCGAAATCACTGTCAAGGTCACTGTTTATAGGGGTGTCCTTAGATGTTGTATCAGAGTCATTATGGTGCTGCGGTAGCGTTGTCGCCTCACAGTTAGACATTGCCCGTTCGATTCTCAGTTAGAGCGTCTTCTTGTGGCGACATGTGTAAATGGGCATTCCTTCATTGAAGGTTGTGCATTAGGCCAGGCAAGCCAGCATGTAAAAATCTATTGCCAATCATTAGCGGACCGGAGTTCCATTGTGGTGACCCCTAACCGGGAAAAGCCGAAAGACACAACAACAACAACAAATACAAGAGCTAGCATTAACAGGTGTGACTATTGCACCTGTTCTAATAGGAGGCTGTGTTGTATCCATATGTACATCAGATATTTTAATAGAATTAGGTGGAACTTGAGAGCTACTGTGATGGAAAGTGCTGTTTTTGGGCCATGTAAGAACATTGCCTAGCTTAAAGTCCCTTACTTCTCTCTCAATCTTAAAACATTTCTGTTGGAGTAATTTTCTCTTAAAAAGCAATGCAGTATCTACAATTTTGTCAACAGAGAAATCTACCATACCACCAGGAAAATGATTGTACAAACTGGCTTGTTGGTCATTAATTCTATTTATCAAAACTTCCTCCTCTGGTTTAAAAAAATCAATCAAAATCTTAAATAGCTATAGCTCACCTCCAGGTTGAGTTTTTGCCATCTTGTAAGTAATTCCGGACATTGTTCACTGTAAGTCGGCATTCTGAGGACCCTCAGTCCTCTGGAAACTATTTTCCTCTGTAAGCACACCTCAAAATGCTACCGTTGAGTTTACAAATGTTTTAGTTTTAAAATGTTAAATTTCACATCACCAACCGCTTTCATGAACACTTCCATGTCTATGCTCGGCTCACCTTCAACTTCTGCATTAGTATTCTCATTGGATAACATCGCCCTAACCATCTATTAAATTATTTTTCATTTATGTACCTCTGGGTAGTGCTTTATTCCGTTGGTGTTTTTATTTTGTCATTTTTTCAGTTTACCAATGGTTTATTAGTCTTGGCCATTTAATTTTGTTTTATTCATATTGTTTCCTACTTTACACAGACCAAGAGCATGGCTGAGGGGTATACAGTTTATCTGGAACTCAATTATAATCCGCAGAGTGCTGTAAAAGGGCTTGGTGACCAAAACAACAGGCTGGTACAATGCCTGATGAGTTAGGACAACCTCTTGATGTTATCCAATGAGAATACTAATCTTTTACTCGTGGCTTTGTCCAGATTTCTTGCTCAAAGAGGTTGAGAGGTATGGCGGGGACCCACATGAGGAGGTTTCAGTGAACAGCATTTATGATGCAATGCAGTTTGGTAATTTTTTCTTTTGATGGCTAAACATAGACGCAGTATATTATGCTCTCCCGTTAATTTATGCTTCACTGAATGTCTTACAAAAGTGTTATTGAGATTATGCCTTAACAGATCTTCAGTACATCCCCCTCTCTCTTCTTCAGTCAACCAGACACCAATGTAGAACTCATGCTTTTAGTCTTCTTACTCAAAGCACATTAAAAACCTTATTGGGAGTGTTTGTGACAAATGTTAAGGACATATACTGTCTGCTGTCAGAAAGGCATTTGTTGAAGGTTTGAAACACATGACACTATATGCTTTTTGGCCATAACTCCAAATATCTTTACATATTTTATATGCTGCCTGTTCATAACCTTATTCAGAGCTGTAGCTAGGTCACCTGTCACTTAGACAGTTCAATAGACTAGCACACTCTTCAAACCAAACTTTAAGTTAAAGCCTTGTGTATAGACTTCAAA
Source organism: Protopterus annectens (assembly GCF_019279795.1). NCBI lineage: Eukaryota > Metazoa > Chordata > Ceratodontiformes > Protopteridae > Protopterus > Protopterus annectens. The sequence continues at coordinate 723,410,435 of NC_056730.1, read as the reverse complement.
CAAACAAATAGATTAATACATAAGATCTTCCATAAAGTTGCTTACATACCCTGAGTATCTAACTCTGTGGCTTCATATGCAAGCACCAGTGGTGCATTCATGCCTTATCCACACCTGATGATCATACCCCTAACAGCTTGTGTCTGGAGGAACCATCCTCTTGTCTTATCCCTAGTTATGGCTCATAGGTACATAGGTAAGTGTTAGACTAGCTGCCCTTGTGGGCCATTTTAAGCCTAGCCAGTTTCCCTTTTTGTGCTTAAAATGACCTATCCCATTTGGGTATAGACTGGCCTTAGCCATCCCATGGTCAATAATTATATATTATATATTACTCCCTAATGAGAATATCTGTCATTCCATAGATAATTTGAGGGAACCCATGCATGGGATAAAGCATTTCGGAGTTGCCTCTGTCCATTAGTAGTATAGAGGGCAGTCCTGGCTACAGTTTCTGTTTCCCATCCATAGCTCTAAGTTGCATTTGAAAATGGATAGTGATTAACTTTGTTTTAGGTGGATAGGGAGTCTGTTCCATAGCAGCAGTGTGAAATATACCTGTCCACCCTGTTGATGTTGCAGAAGAGGTTAAGCTCTATAGACTGAATATTTCTGATGCCATTTGACTTGCTGATGTGCAGTAAACCCTTCAGTAATGGATCAGAGAATGCCTTGTATGACAAACACAGGTCACCTCTTAGCAGTCTGCTGGATACGGAGTATAGTGACAGGGCTTTGAGTTGGTCCATGTAAGACATGTTGTTAAGGCCTTGTATCCTTTAAATAAGGTATCTTTGTGGGTGTTTCCGTTGTTGCATATGTCTGGATAGATACCTGACAAAGGGGGCATTGCAAGCAGGAGTTCTGACCTTATTGAAGGTGAAATCAAGTTTATTTTTCAACTGTTCATCAAAATTAGTATATTAAATTCAGGTGCACTGCGCCTACAGATATAAGGTTTTCAATGTGTTGACCAAAAATGACTAAGTTTCCCTAGAAAATGTAAAAATAATATATACATAACTGTTTAAAACAATACGTAAACAAGTTTCCGAAATTCAATACAAGATGTGGCAGCACTCCATCTCCTTTCAACTGTAATAATACTGACCACAGAAATAAAAATAGTTATGATTTAAACAAACATGCAAAAGACTAACCCACATAACTTGTCCCAGATCTCTCCCCCAACTACTTAGTAATCAATTGTATGCCACCATGATGTGTAGCAGGTATATGCAAAGAAATCACACCAATAGTCTCCCAGTAAAAAAATCCCCCTGCCATGCAATCGTACAGATCTGGGACAAAAGATGCCCTATGGACCTACTGTGAGATAGCCTGAGGGGCCACCATCCCCAAAAATTCCTAATTTAGATTTAATACCATGTGCAGCTGACAGTATAGGTCATCTGTGGGTGGGCAATGCTTAAAAATATGGATCAGTATGAGTGTTTCAAAAAAAAAATGAAATATGAATGACACAAAAACCTAAAAGGTCCAACGATTCCTTGTAATTTTTCCTTAGTGATCTAGGTAACAGTTCATAATCAGCTCCTCACAAGAGCTTGTACCACATACTTCTATTTTTTTCTATAATGACAATTTTACCAGCATTATACAACCTGCATTACTAAAGCATTCCCTTGTTAGTTCGAAAGAACACACAATGTTTGCCATTGCAAATAAGTTAAATTATATCATGCTGTAACTTTCATAAAGTTTGCTAAAGTTATTATAACTTTTGAAAATATAATGTGAGTGAGTTCAAACATGGAAACAGAGTTAGACAATTGTGAAGGTGGAAAAACTGTAATCAGATTCTACAGGATCTTTCAATTTCACATATCCTGCATCAAAGAGAAAACATCAGATATATCTGTTAGCGCTTCAGATTCATTAGCATTTATAATGATTAAACTGTCATCACAAAAATCACTAAAACCCTTCTTGGTATTTCATTGCCCAAATCTGCTATTCCATATTTCTGTTTCTTATAAAACTACCTAAGCTATAATTGTCTTATGTAAATGAAAAAAAATCAATTATTACATTAAAATCATGATATTATGTAGGTACAAACTGTAGGATATTTCAAAGGCTAGCTCTTATTTGGTGAGGTATGACAACTGCTGAAAGGTTAATAACAATGATATCATTAGACAAGCTCAGTATGGGTACAGAAGCACCAGATTAATATGAATTTAACATTGTCCCTCTCATTGCACCTTTGAGTTATGTTTGCCCAGAATAGTTTAGAGTTGTAGTACCTTGTAAAGCATTATTTGCATTTTCCTCAGGAAAAAAAGTTTTCTTAAGAGGTCCCAAAATTAGTCCAGGATGAACTGTTGATGTCTTGCATCTACCCCTAAATATCCAAAGAATATGTTCTTGTGCTGCTCAAGGTAAAGGCAACTATTGTATAAAAGCACCTTCCTTGCTCTTGTCCAACTGTATTCCCTTGGGACTTGTCTTGAGACTTACTTTTTATAAGACCAAAACACGGCCTTGTTTAAACTCATTAAAGTCATTCTGCAAACTACATTTCTTTCTTGTTGCAATTTCTTACCCTGATTTCTCAATGGTGCTGTGCAACTCTGTCATTTTAATGCTATAATAATCAACATACTCTGACAGAGAGTTTGTTGTAATTTCATTTTAACAGTTAACTTTTCTTATTTAATTTGGTCACATTCTTGTAAGATTTGTTACCAATCTCTAGAACGGGTTAAAGAAATATTTCTGCTGTTTCATTAATTCTTCCTTCTCTTCCATAAAAGGTTGAGCTGGTTGTTTTTGTTAGTCTTACGCAATGATTCATACTTCTCTAATTTGTTTATGTTATAAAAACACTAAGTTCCTTTTTCATAGAATTAAGCAAGGAGTCAGATTTGCACAAGATCTAATCAGTTAATTCTCCCTGAGAGCTTACAAGAAACACGTCCATATCTATAAGTTATAGATCGTGTTTCTGGATAACTCTCATGCACCAAAACATTCACTGTAGCACACTTGATGGAATGCACTTCAAAACATTGGTCTGTACCATGTACCCTGCTAATATATCCAATAATACAATCAAGAAAAAGTTTTGAGGCCCAACTGTTCTAGTCTCCTCGGTAACTTCCAACTAGTTGCTACTCCTACCAATATAAAAGAGAGAGGACTAGGCCTGAAATAAATTTATATGGTTTCCCACCCAAAGGTAGTGAGTGACATGCTTTAGTTTAAAGTAGGGAGCGAGGAATTATTTGGAAGAGAACATTGTTATGCCAACAAGTCCTATTTATGTTGAAACATAGATTTAAATACCATGATCTTGTAGTTGTGCTGCAACCAGTTTTGTGGATATATAGTAGGCCAAGTATATTTTGGGGCATTTACAGCTAGACAGATCTCTAGTTTGCCCACTAGGAGTCTATAAGAGACAAAGAAAAAAGAGAAGTGTTTAAATGATTTGGGTAACATAGGGAAATTTTACTCATTAATTTGTTAAGTGAGGAGCTACTGTTTTTTTTTTTAAGTTTGAACCTATTCATACCAAAGAGGGTGTTGCATTCTTCTAACTTTTAGCCAGTAATTGATGATGTTACATATTCCTCAAATGTTTAAATTGCTTGAATGTTGATGATCTCAAGATTGGGAAATAGTAGGTAGTTTTACAAATCAAAGGACATTACAGTTGTGGCTTGACAAAACAATGGCCTATGCCAATATGATCATTAGAAATATAATAATTAGTGTGGAAACGAGCAAGAGAACTTGTTTTGGAAAGGCTGTTGTGAGAAAGTAATACGACATTGTAGAGACAAACATTGAACTGACTCATTTTATAAAAAGCTGGGTGTTAGATGGCAGACAAGAATTACCTATTTAGTGTGTATAAAGAAATTCACTGAAGGCCTGCTCTGGAATATTGGGAGATACGTTAAATCAAGATTGTCAGTAATTATGAAAGGTAAGTTTGAAGCATGAGTAAACAAAAGCTTGCATGTGGTAGCATCATATGGATGCCTATTTAAAAGGTTGCCAAAAGTAAATTGGATCTCTTCAGAGGCGAGTCATAATGTTAATAAGACATGTGGATAATTTGGATTGTAAAACAGTTAAGTCATGTCGCAACGATTTTGTTTCGGAATGTTTTGGTCTATTCAAAACACTAAATACATCAACTATAAAATTACTAAGGACTAGGGAAAGAACCAATTGAAAAACAGTAAAATAATACAGCAAATGTGTCACAAGTCATTGGAATGACCTTCCAGAAAGGATAAGAAATAGTACCAGCTTATATCATTAAAGAAACATTAGGAAGACTGGAATATAGGAAAAATACTAGGTAAGAAATCATGATGGCCACAAGATGCCCAGCCATTTACACCATTAAGCAGAAAAAGCCCGCAGGGGACTGAGTATAAGGAAATCCATGAATGGCTGAAAGATTTTAAGGCATTTAACTTTTTTGTTTAAGTCTCATTGGGGCCTTACTGGTAAGACAACTTCTCTGGAGCTTGATAATATTCCCTTGGAAATTAACTGGGCTAGACAGAAAGAATGGTGGAAACACATTGATCAAATAAAAGAGATTTGTCCACGTAAGTATCTTATGACCATATTTGTCTGAAGATGACTGCCATTTATAATATGAGGCAAGAAAATCTTTAGTCAAATGCTGCTATACTACACTTTTTGCATTTAGCCTTTTTCACTTGAATGAAGCTGTAGTGTTCAGCTTGCAGTCATCAGAAAACCCTGGTAAACCACACTTCTGGGACAGTTGATAATCTGAAACATAAATACCAAACCAGGGTGGGCCCTGTACTGATCGCTGTGACACTCCACTATTTACAAATTTATGTTCAGAGAGTGTGTTAGCAATTTTCACAACCTTTAATCATGGGATCCATTGGGCAGCCAATTTATAATCCAGTCAACAATGTAGGGATTCACATTAAGTTTGAGCAACTCTTTTTAATAGTACCAGCAGGGTGGATAGTGTCGAAAAACTTGGAAAAGTCAAAATAAGCTGAGTGCAATGAGTCACGATTGCCCATAGCCTTTGTAACCTTTTTAAAAAACCTCAATAAGTTCAGCAGATTGGACCTGCCTTTCACAAAATCAAACTGATTTTGGTTTAGGTAAGTTAAGTTCCCTCAGTCTGTAGAAATGAGTTTATCCATGATACATTCCAAAGCATTGAATATATGGCTAGTGAAGAAGATGGGTCTATAATTGCCTGTGTCTGTAGAAGGGCCGCCCTTATGCAGGGGAGTTACAACGGCTTTTCTCCAGCTATCAGTCACAAAACTGTGGATAAGCTGAGGCTGAACAGTTTACATAGAGGATCCGATAGTAGATACTTGGCAATGATGAGAATGCAGTTTGGCATCTTGTCAGGTCCCGTGGAAATATTATTCTTATTTTTGAGGGGTATTCTAAGACTTGTTCCAAGGTAATTTCAGTGGAAACTACATTTTCAGAATAAAAGGGGCAATAAGGTTGCTAATATTTTGGCTTTATCCTTAGGATTAGAAAATGTAATATTATAAATGAGTTTAGTGCATTCTTGGACATTATTCCTTAATTTCCTTATATAACTAAAGAAAGAGTTGTAGTTTCATTTGCCATCTGCAGTGACTCTGCTTTCATTTTCTTATAGTACATTTATGTTCCTGCTGGCATGCTGGTGTGGTGCTGAGATACTGGGATGGGGATTTCTTATAACGTTTCATTCTTCTCCTTTTGTCATTTAGTTTATTAATATAAAGTTCCACCACAGAGGTTTATTTCTGAATTTACCTTCATATTTAGGGCTTGTGAGTACTCTTCTATGCAGCTGCTTATGTACTGGTAAATGTTGGGAGTGAATGTGTCAGCCCTCTCAGTGGTGTCCATTTGCAGTGGCATATTTGAGAATTTTGCCTAGGTTTTCTAGAACATGAAGTAGGTTTGCTTTGGTTTAGTCTCTACAAGATGGTCTCATTTGGTGGTGATAGTGTACCACTATGTCTGACAGAGAAAATGACTGACTTATGGTCGGATTTAACTTCTGATGAGAAGATGCAGGGTGGGGTACAGGGGTAGGGTAGGCTGATAGGCCATGGATATTACAGCCTCTACCAGATAGTTTTACAGTTTGTTTGAGTGCGTTGGCATTAGTGAAGCCAAGGAAACACTGAATATTACTATTTTTAGAGGTGTAAGTGTGCCAATAAATGCATGGGTAATTTCATTCCCTTAGTAAGAAGATATTTGGTTTGATATTTAATGTATTAATGGTGTTGCGGTAATTTCCATGGTCTTCAGGTGACAATGATGGGGACCTGTAACTAGCAATAAAGTAATAGTTTAATTTATTAATTGTGATCGGTATGTACAAGAGTTCCAAGTTAGCACTGTGAGTTATTCAATGCAAGATAAATACAAATACTTCTCCACAGTTACCCAAGGGCCTGAAAGATTTATAGATGCTAAACCCTGGAGCAGAATAAGAGCTATCACCACATTGAAACCAACTCTTAGTATCAACAAAAATATGAATGTATTTGAGTAGCACGTTGGCCTCAAGTTCAAGTGTCTTTGTATTTATACTCTTACCATTCAGTAGCTCCACCATGACTTTGTCTACATTTAGTCTAAGATTGCAATTTAGGGACTGTACCTAAAATAAGGCTTTATGGTGGGCAACAAAGGCTTTAACCGGTATGCTGAAGCCCTGGTATGAGACCTGTAACTCATCCCAGATAAAATAGGAAATCTTATCTATCATCTCATTCCAGGCTTAGACATACTGAATCTAGTTAAAATGGCACAAATTATTTCGCCAGTTGTTAAAGCTTTGTCTTGGTATCTAGGCATCATTCTTGGTGAAGGCAAGATACTACTCAAGATCACAGTCTTCTTGCCTCTAATACATGCTTTGTAAGTACCATCATGACTCTTTACATGTCCTTCTATGTGCAGTAATTTAGGGCCAACACTAAGTCATCTGTGTCTGGTTTAAGGGCCCTTTGTGACAGCATGGATCCTGTCCCCAGACAAGCAGATTACAATCACCTTATTCTTGTTCAGTCTGGTGAGTGTGCAATCTGTATGCTTAAAGTCATTCATGACTCAAACATTTCCCTTTGTGGAAACAGACTTAGTGAGTCTCATGAGCTCCAGTCTGTTTTCTCGGTGACTCTTGTGTAAGCAGTGTGGTTTTATAGCATGTCTGAATGGAAGAACAGAAGGTAATGCTTTGTATGTTGGATGCGAGGATCTTTTAAAGTGTGTTGTAGGAGGCCTTGGCAAATTTTTCATTGCAGTCTCGCCATTAGTTATGGGCTTACAGGTGCATTGTGATTAATGTGTTGTTGTGGAGGTATGATGCTTACTGATAGTGGGTTGTTGGAAAAGGTTTGTCTCCATGTTTCTTAAATAGTTACATCTCTCATGAGCTGTGCTATCAAGTAGTAAAATTGGTGAACAGTAAGAAAGCATATGGCAGTTGTTACACTACCTTAGAATGCCTAATGTGATCAGACTGGCCATAGATGGAGTGAAAGCAGATTTTTGAGTCATGGTGCCTGTGGTTACTGAAGGATTGGATGGAGACTATTACAGAAGACCATGAGGAGACCATTACGCTTTATGGTTGAATTATCTAGGGTGATATTCTGAAGCTAGGTCTGATGCAGGACTTAGTGAAAACAAAAACAGAATTAGATATGCCGAGAATGATGAATAGTACTGATTCTCCTATTGGCTACTACATGGCTACGAGACCTGGTCTCACCACAACTATATCCAATAAGAATCAATGACGATGTGCTCCTTCTCTCACCAGAAACAGGACAGTATTCCTAATCTCAATGTTTCCTGAGAAGTAGGTCACATGCTTACCTCAATCAGTGGTATTGCCCTCGATGTTGCTGGGGTCAGTAGACTTTTGTAGTCTTCTATTGATAGACACACTGGTTAGCATGTAGAGCAGCCCAGCACAATTGAAAGCCAAGCTGCACCAATGACAAATTAAAACTGAAGAGGCTTCTACCAAAAGAACAAGCAGATCCATCAGCCATCAATGAAGGAAAAAATGTTATAAGGACGATTTTTTGTTGTTCTTTTTGTCATTGTTTTTGGCGTTGCTGCTAAGGCTTGTTAATTACTGTATCGCATTGCATGTTGACACATAACAGGTGTGAGGCAGAGAATCTGTCCTGGGTAAGCTGCCGGTTCATTGCAAGATGCACTTTAACACCAATATAGAAAGTGAATGCTCAAGTAAGAATAGTTTAGTTTAGAACATGTCCAGGTCTCACATTTCTCTGGGATGTGAGAGAAAGCTAGTGAAAGCCCAAGAAAAAGGATGATATGCAGGTGTTGCATAGACGATATCTACTTAGCAAATGAGCTGTAGAGAGAGAAGCAGAACTGTATTACTGCATTCTGACACACAAATCTAACATCCTTAACTACACCCTGCCTGAATCTTAGATATTACAGCTCAGATGGTTCTCTACTTTCTAGTCTTATTGCAATAAACTATTGTAATTACTGTACATAAAAGTGAGCTGTTGCTTTAACATTTACTATTTTATGTCAGCTATTACTGATCATCTAGACCTAAACCACCAACTCACCTGCAAAAAGATTCTCCTAATCTCCTCCAAAAAACTAACTAATGCTAGTACTAATAAACAATTTTCCAAGTTTCCAGCTCTCTCAAGCGTTTTGACCAGTAAAGCAATCATATCAACATTACCACTTCATTCAGATACTTTGGCATTTGGCTCTTCTGGTCTGTTAACATTCAGGAGCATATTCAAAAACATTGATCTAAAATCAGCAATCTCTTTTTCTGGGCTCAGAAAATATCTTAGTTCTTTTCATCACCAACTAGCTAGTGGGAAAGGTGTCCTGCTCGTATAACTTAAGTATGGCTTAACCTTGCATCTCCTCTAACAAAACACATCAGTACTACAAATCTTAACTAATAAAATGTTCCACTTTATCAACAATTCCCTCTTGCACTGAAAATCATTGCTTACATTATCCAAAGCAAACTGACTCTCAGTACAAACCAGATCCAAACTACTTCTGGGCACCCAGTTATTCAGATTACTCCACCAGGATGCCCCTTCTCAACTTGCTATCAAACTTATCACTACTATACCAACCTATAACCTCAGAAGCCCTGGCACAAGAGACCCTGCTCTCCAAACCCCCTTTACTATTCTTCATTGTTCTGCCTCTAGTTTGTCTGTAATCACTACAAAAAGGTGAAGATATGTTCTTCACTGCCTCACGGACCATATTAGCTATGCAAAATTCAGGTCCCAATTCAAACAAATCAGCAGACTAAATGCAAATGCCAAAATGCTGGACATATCACTTAATCAGCGCTGCTCTTGTACTAGGTTGGTTACCTCACACAAGTCACCCCATTAAAATTGTTACTGTTTTCAATATTTTTGCTTCCTGTAACTAACTATGTGCATAGTTTCTCTTTCTTTGCTCACTGTCATCTTACAACTTTTACCTTTCCAAGGCTAAACTTGCCTCTCACCTTTTCAGCATTACGTACACCTTTGATTCCACTTTTCCACTTATAAAACATAAACCTTAATGTCATGTAAAGTTCGTACATAGCATCTTTCTTTTCCATGGCTAGTTTGTACCTTTGTGTTCTGGTATTGGCTGTAATTGTTACATTTTTTGTTGTTGCTATTTTGAATGCAGCCCTGGTTGAACCTGCAGTTGGTCATGCTGTGATCAGTGCTCTACCCTGGTAACCAAAATGTAAATAAATAAATAAATATGAGTTACTAAGATTATGAATACAATGATGACTCAAAACTACCTCTGTTTTTGTGCGTGTGTAAGAACCCATGATTAGCAAAGATGCATACCCCAGTGTAGTTCTCAGGACAATTATTTTTTTCTGTGTGTCATGCCATGGTGAACTGAATCCTGCAGAAAGTATTTAAGTATGACCGCAACATTACGAAAGACATTAAGCTAATGATTTGTCCAATGCTGATTAGGATTTACTGGTCAAAACAAGCAGTGAAACGCAAGCTTCTCTCAAGCTACCTTTTATCTGTCTGAAGATCAGTAAGGAAGTCTGTCAGAACAATTGTCAAGCAATCTAGCCACAATCTTTTCATGTAACTTGACAAAAGGCTAAAGAAGCAAAGAAACTGTTTAAAATATACAAGGCTTTATATACATAGTTTTAATG
>NC_056730.1:723385210-723397710 GCF_019279795.1 Protopterus annectens | reverse complement strand
ACTGTTGCTTTATTAACTTTCTAAAAATATTTCAAATCTCTGGTGCTGGTGTCCCCTCATATGTCTTCTGTGCTGCCAAACTGTTGCTTTATTAACTTTTTTCAGTGAGTGTAAGGAAATATTTAAAGAATATCCATGGTTTCTAGTGTTCCCTCAACAATACTTAGACTGCAAAACCCATTGTTCTTTTAACTTTTTGAGTGACTTTAGAGTAATAATTAATTTTCCCTGGTATCTAGTGTTCCTCCCCTCAACATTGCAGCATTTTTTCATTAGTCTAGGAGAGTTTGGTGGCATGACAGCCCCTCTACACACACACACACACACACACACACACACACACACACACACACACACACACACACACACACACACACACATACACACTCACACATACACACTCACACATACACACACACACACACACACACACACACACACACACACACACACACACACACACACACACACACACACACACACACACACACACACACACACACACACACACACACACATCACTGTACCTACCAGAAGTAAGCCCAAATCTAATACCAAAAACAAACTCCTCTGGTGGAATCTTTACCTCAACAGGGTACATAACAAAAGAAAAAAAGTCATGGCCAAAATCAGAAAGAGCAACTTTCACAGAAGCAATTGCTCTCTGATTCAATTAAACAAGAAAGTAAGAGGCATAATTAAGTCCAGCCAGGCCAGTTATGAGGTTAGGATAGCCTTCCATGCTAAGGACAATCAGGATCCTTTAGGTAACCCTCAGCAGTGTGCAGAAATGGTGTAAATGGCACCAACTTCCCTGACCGGGGAGACATGGCAAATCTACTAGCTGAAAATTTTAGCTTGAACTTCATCCCCCCACTCCCCTCCACTACCCTTGTGAAACCCATTCTAGCATATCTCCCAACTTTTGACAGGGAACAGATCTCTGATGGTTCTCACCAAGGCCAAAAATACTGTTTTAGTGGTCCTAGACAATATCCTCATTTGCCTCCTAAATAGTCTAAACTATGACCTATCAGTATCACTTGAGGCACTCTTCAACAACAGTCTCAAATCAGGTCAGGTGCCAAGTGAGTAGAGGACTGCAACTGTTGTCCCTGTTCATAAGGGTGGATTACCAACTGAGCCCAAGAACTACAGATCCATCAGTCTGACAAGTCTAATATGCAAAGCGACATAACAAATTATCATGGAAATTATCAAAAAGGACACTGGCAGAACTACAACACTGAACCTGTCCCAGGTTGGCTTTGTTAAGGGAAGGTCTTGCTCACTTAACCTGGTGGACTTCTTTGACAGGGTCACTAAGGCAATGGATAAGGGGAAAGTGGTGGACACTAACTACATTGACTTGGCTAAGATGTTCAGTACAATACCTCACTCACTTATTATTGACAAGCTTTCCAAGCTAAGTATAAATCCCTACATAACTCACTGTATTGCCATCTGACTCACAGATAGGAACCAAGAAGTTAGGGTTGATGAGGCTACCTCCATCAAGAGACTGGTTACCAAAGGAGTACCCCAGAACTCTCTGTTGGTCCTGCGCCTGTTTGTCATCTACTTCTCAGAAGTCAAGGCTAATGTCAAAGGCCTCTAGCTCACCAAGTTTACAGATGACTGTAAATTGGGAGTTATCATAGATTTCCCCCATGGCACTAACATCCCGCAAAGAGGGTCTAGCACAGGCAAATGACTGGCGCCAAGGCCATTGCCACTAAAAATGGGCATTTGTGCCCAGTCAGACTTTCCCAGTAAATAAATGCAAATAAATAAATAATTCACACCCCAAAGCTAATTACTCTATCAATAAAACTTCACTAAGAATTGACACAGTACTTAGGGATCTAGTAACAAATGTAGACAGTAATCTGGCCTTTGACAAACACATAGCCAAGATAGTAAGAAAATCATTCTATGTTGCTCAACTTATCAGCAAGGGTATAGCATCCAGGTCCAAGGAAGTTATAGAACCACTCTACTCAGCCCTTATTAGACCAATCATAGCATTTAATGCTTCCTTTGGCATGTACCTAACCAGACACTTACAAAAGCTGGAATGCCCACAAAGGTCCTCTCCAGGAGAATCCAGGGTATGAGTACTTGGTCTTGCACTAATCACCTTAAGGGCCTATATCTGTACTCATTTTTCTGTAGGTTACTAAGAGGCGGTCTAAGCCTGGCATGTTAGGCATCTTCAGATCCAGCTCTGATGGATCTCTTGCAGATCAGTAAATTAAACAACACCAGAAACAGCAGATCCAAGGACCTGAGTGCTACCTGCAACATAAATAGAAAATGTCAGAGAGACTTCCATAAAACAGACACCCAAGGTATCGGGGACAAAAGTGGGATGGGATGTGAGGTTAAGCGTATAAAGATCCTGGTAGTCATTAGCCTAGTAAAGACGTATGAACCTATGTAGCTTGGTGGATAAGACAGCTTACCAGAGTGATTTCTGAATCAGATAGGCCAAATACCAGCAGTGGCAGTCTTTGTTAGGACTTACCACTGGTGGTGTCCATTTCTGAATATGGCCCATAGAGTCCTGAAGGAGTGTAAAATATTTCTTCTTTGAAAATTAAGTCATTCATAATCCCATGGCACAGGTGTATAATGTCCTAACTGCAACCCAGATGACCTAATATTGATTAGCAACTTGGGAAGCTTAAAGAGCCATGGAAGGGTGGGTGAGAGATGTGCAACTTGTATTTGCATATTTGCCTGGGAAGGAGGGCTGTGCTGGCTCCACCAATGTAGTGAACCACTTAGGTCAGGGTTGTGACATAGTCTGCTTCACCAAGAACAGGTCCCAGAGGGACTGGGACAATGGTGATTTATGCAAGACAATACATTAGCCCTTGTGGAGACATATCAAAGAGTGGGCATGCCTCTGAATCAAAGGCATATTGTGCTCCTCTGTGATAAACAGGGCCAATGTGATCAGCAGGAGTGGAGTTATGCTGCATTTGTAAAAATACAGAAATGGCTGTCATGTTGACAACTCTGAGATCAGTTCTCACCCCATGAGGACAAAATAGGCCAATCATGGAGAGATGATGGTCAGCAGGCAGCAGGGTGCAAAAAAAGTACATAATTGAAGCAAAGATGTATAAATCACATTGTGTATGTCATGCTACATCTATTTAGTACATCAAACAGTGTTGTCTTTATTAACCTAAGGGCACATTATAGGTTGTACAGTGTACTGCTTTTGACTTTGGTTATTGAAATGACATTTATATCACATTTCCTCCTGGTTCATTTCTGTATACAACATAATAGCTATACTGCATTGAAAAAATTAATAAGTTAAGAAGTGAGTTTGCCTTTGCAATCTCTGAAGTGCTATCTCTCTGAGTGGCATACTGTAGGACTTACTGATTGAAGAAAGGTGATTCTCCCTTTAAAGACTGTGTTATATGCAGTGAGAGAACCTGTGTGGAGATAAGGCACATATAAATGTTTCACAGCAGAGATGACAAAGAAGTAGTGAATATAACCATTTTACAACACACACACAAACATACTCACTGGTTAGGGTTAGAGATGCAGTGTCATCCAATCAGAGCTAGTGTGGCAGGAGCAAATAATTTCATTCATATTCTGGAATAGGAGAGTTAATTAAGGAAGTTTACCTTAACAAAGCATTTTTTTTTAATTTACTGGGCAGGGAGTGGGGAGCTAAACCAAATACATAGAAGAATCCAGACAAGAGGGGTGACTATCTGCTAATACTAACCTGTACAGGACACATCCCAGGTAACCAGTAAGTAATTGGATGAGATGTTAAACTGACGACCTATTTGCTTAAGTTGGTGGTAGCTCAAGTGGATGCAAAAGATCTCATTGCACCTATCAAAGAGTAAAGGAAGTTCCCCGATGCCCTACAGCAATTTTACCTAGTAGCAGAAATTCCACTGAAAAGAGGCCACTAGTCTAGTGGGACTAGCTCAGTCGACAAAGGGTAGATAGACAGATAGATAGATAAATAGATAGATAAATAGACGGATAGATAGCTAAATAAATAAAGTAATGTGGTCCACTCCTTCCAAAAGAACTGGGCTTAGCTTGATCTGTTTCTTTGTTCTCTTTCTCAGGTATCCTGAACAATATTGAACAACTGGGAGCAGTAAAAGATCTGTAAAACCTTTTGCATGGACACCGAAATAAGTCAGACTGCATCCAAGGGACACAACCAGCCCACTCATTGAATAACACTGCCTGTGTTTTTATTTAAGTCAAATTAATCTAAAAGGCAAATTTAGACAGCTTCATCTATTATTTAGGTAAAATTAGGTGTAGACCTTAGGCTATAAAAAGTCATTCTCTGTTAACTATTTCAAAACCTTTATTTGTATTTTTGTATGCAAAAATACAGTTTTCTGTATACTTGTTAATCCATGAGTTTTGCATTGTTTGGGGAAAAATATTTTTATTGTTTCACTATAGGTTTGTGGACATCTTGTGGACATCTTGTTACTGTAGTGTTTGTTTTTTTACACAGATCTGGTAAAAAATAATTGGCGGTATTTGATTTTAGAAATGAAGACATTTTGTTAGCACTACCAAAATTAAAAGTAATTCTCTTGTTCTGTCTTAGGAATATGGCATGCCCCATAATTTTGGGTTTGGTACCACACTTGTCAGGTTTGTGGTAGAGTGATACTGAAGATGTAAGACCGAAAGGCATTGACATTGGGTATTTGTTTGTTGGTTATTTGTTGACATGGTTTGTTTGTGGTTGCAGAAGTATGAATTATTATCTCATTACAGCTGAGTGAGCCTTCAGGCATTTCTGTAGTTAATTCCTACTGTGCCTCTAGGTGTCAAATATTGCTTATTCATAATTGCATTAATATTAAAACCATGTTACATACAAGGTATCAGAATATTTTATCTTGAAGCATACTATGATGGCAAACATAATTGTATTGATATCTGACCTCTGTCAGTGAGTATTTGTTAGACCTGTAAGGTGATAACTTAATTTTTTAAAGGTTCGTGCCACATCCACTGGGAAATAAAGGTACATATTCAAAAGAGCTGTATGGAGAGAATGAGTTAATAGTGAAATTCCAGTTACTGTTCACAAAGCACAAAGGACAGGGTGCATCTGTGGGATTTTTAGAAGCCAGAGGCCAAAACCCTGTTCTGTGGCTGTACAGTGTGTACTTCAGTTAGACATGGCAGGAACTGTTCACAGCCCAAGGGACGAAATTCTAACAGGCAGTCACAGGACATTATACATAGGCAAACTACTTTGTAACTCTGACACCCTTTAAAGTAATATGCTCACAGGAATAGTCCCCACCATTCATGATAGTTAGATAATGCATCATGAAGTGAGACCACTATATTACCCCATCCATTATATAGTCATCATTAATTTTAGCCTAGTGCAAATTCTTAACTACCATATTAGACCTGATCTTAATAAATATCTGCATAGCTGGCTAGCTGAATAGTCCTGGCCTAGACCTTTTTGAAATGGTACCTTAAATTAGAAAGAAGAATTATAAGCAGATGTGAAATGACCAAGAACTTTCAGATGAATGGGTGCAGTACAAATGCCCTGCACTATGGAATAGTGAGTATCAATAGATGGTGAAGCCTGCAGAGAGAACAATTC
The DNA here is from genome assembly GCF_019279795.1 of Protopterus annectens. Lineage (NCBI taxonomy): Eukaryota > Metazoa > Chordata > Ceratodontiformes > Protopteridae > Protopterus > Protopterus annectens. The sequence continues at coordinate 723,392,060 of NC_056730.1, read as the reverse complement.
AGAGTGACAGACCAGATCAGCACAATATTACATGCTAACTGAATAGGAAAAGCAGGAAGGGGAAGCTTAATCATCTAATCAGCCTGTATCATTCTCTGCTGATCTCTGCAGCATGTCCACTGGAATCTGACACTTTAAGATACTTAATTTTTCTTCTATAGCCTGTCAAAAAGGCAAAAACCAGTAGCAATAACCTTAGTTGATGTACTGCTTAGAGAACCATATCTGATTAGAAAAGCAACAAATGACAACTGTCACATAATCACAGCATACTATATGTCAGTCCATTCTAATCTGTGTCTGCAAATTTAGCAACAGTAACTCCAACTTACTTAGTCCTTTAGTAATAAGGAGATGTAAACTCCAAAATGGGGCACTTCGGTAAACTTTCATTATTGAGGACCCACTATGGCACACATGTATGAGCACTTCTGTATACACACACACACACACACACACACACACACACACACACACACACACACACACACACACACACACACACACATACACACACAAAACCTTATAATAATTTTGTTAAACATTTGAAATGTTAGGACTCAGAATACTGAGCCCCAAAATGCAGAGACTATTTGAAAATCCAGACTTACAAATACTTGAGATTGCCCTTTCTTGGAGTACTCCCTTTTCACTGCGGTATGGCAACTTCATAGAAGTCATATATAAGTTTGGAGAATATGGGTGCAAGGAGGCTGGCCCCTCTGCAAAAAAATAAGTTTAAAAGAAAATAGAGATGTTCAATATTCATTTTTCTCATATATTTTTAATCTATTTTTTTGCTGTTTCAGGAATCTTCATTGTTAGCCTCAATATTTCAACAGAGACACAATTATATCCATATTTATGCACGCATATAATTTCCAAAATGAAGGGAATTATTTCTGCAGTATTAATATTGCATAACATGAGAGGATCTCTCTGCCGCAAACAGAGAAATGGTTGCTACTAAGAATAAGACATGGACTCTGGGTTTGGAAAGCTTGGTGTTTCTTGTGATATACCAGTGGCAACCTCTACCGATTTCTAATTTCTCTGAACTAAAGCTGATTGTTGCAGTTTCCTACACTGGTAATGCTCAATTTATTGTTTTATTGAAAGCTGCACAGAGCACTATCTCAGTCCTTTGAATTTCTGCCATAGTGTTCATCTTGGGATACAGCTGAGGATTGCCTTGCACTGCATGAAGAGGTATGAATGCTTACATTAGCTATAACTATCGAGTATTCTGTGCGTATACGATTCTATTTACTTAAACAGTGTGCATGGGATTAATGCTGCATAACTGTGTTGTATTATTGCCCTAATCTGTTTTGTTTGATGGGATGGCTGACTGCAGATTCTTCAGGGACAATTGAAAATATTAATTTGTTAATGAAATTGGTGGCACTAGATGATATGTAGCTTTAAAGAAGTCTTTATACTGAATAAACCAGATGTTGACAATATTAGTTTTGTAGATGCTGTAGGTGACACTATGTGACATACAGATTTACAGTGGTATCTAAACTTAATATATACCAGACACTGACAATACTTCTTTAGCAATGTTATCTGTACCACTACATGACATGCAGATTTACACCAGAGTCTGTACTGAATATGTAATAGATACTAAAAAATAACACTTTTGTTGATGCTTCCAGTGGCACTAAGTGACTTACAGATTTATAGTGGTCTGTAATCTTAATATGCACCAGACATTGACAATATTACTTTTATTGATACTGTAAGTGGCATTACCTGACACACAGATTTAGACTGGCCTCTGTACTTACCTATACCAACTGTAGATAACAATACCTGACATACAGATTTACACTGGTCTCTACACTTGTATATACTGAGACATTGACAATATTTCTTTTAGTGATGCTGTAGGTGGCAGTATCTGACATACAGATTTACACTGGTCTCTACACTTGTATATACTAACTGAGAAGTTGACAATACTACTTTTATTGATACTGTAGGTGGCAATATCTGACATACAGAATTACACTGGTCACTATAGTTAAGAGGTACTAGGTGCTGACAATATATACCAGAACACTAATGTGAGCAAAAGGACCATCCAATACCATGTGCAAAAACAAGGAGTTGATTGTTAAGTAGTCTAGAATTGAAACCACATCAAAATGTTAATTTTGTGCTTTTGATGATTGATTTTCTTTACAAAGTCAGCCACCTGATGAAAGACTGCCACACTATTTTTTTTCTAATTTTCCAAAACAACAGAACTAAATGCTTGAGCTTGGATATGTTCATTCTTTGTATTTATTAATGTAAAAGCTTAGAGAGGGACACAAAGAGCAATAAAGTGGAACTATAAACTGTGACCAGTAATTTATCTGCAAATTATGTAGCTACCAAAGGGGGCAGGGTCTTGTTGCTTTAATCATTGTTTCCTGTATTGTCACAGCTCAAGACAGATAACCCAAATGTCATTTTAATATATAATGTTTTAACTAAAACATCATTATGCTGTTGAATACTTAATGGCAATAAATACTAGTTGAAGATTTTTGGAGATTTTATCTAAGTTTCCTCCAATATCCAGGACTCATAGGATTTACAGTAATTTCAAATCAGAAGATGAATATGTTTATTGTTGAAAAACAGATGCCACTGACATTTTTTTTGTCTGTCACAACCCCTTACTGAGGTGGTCATGCCAAGCTAATTTGCTTGATCAATGGCAAAGTATTAGTACATACGCAATTCATTTTTGAGTTTTTTAACATAGAACAGGAAGCAGCAGTAATTGTTGCTGTCCAAAGTCAAGCATCACAAGAAGGAAGGGTACAGGCATGCATATTTCTTGTTCTGAGCCATTTTAGCCCTTGTATGTGTGCTGTAGTAATGTTTTGTGTGTTATCATTACAACGTCTATCACACTAATAACAGCAAAGTGTTCAAAATAGGAAGCAAGTGGGCGAGGGATACTTGCAGACTAATTAAGGAATAAGCAGTGGTGGGGATTAACATAGTAACCAAAACTTCACCAGGGAAAATGTTGCATAAATGAAAACTTATGACATAATGTTGGATTCAAACACATTGCAGTCTTTATTAACTTTTCTGCACCTGAGTTTTATTTGCATGTCCTACAAAGGAAGTTATATTTCACTCAGCAAAAATTACACATTCAAAGAATCATTGAGAAGAGTATGAGGCAAGGGACTATGTGTGCATCATACATCACAGCAGTATTGATAATTGCATCATCCCGCATGGTACACATTAACTGTCTCCTCATAGCACAATTAGCATTGCTTTCTTTTGTGGGGAGGGGGGCTAAATATAGTAGCCCCATATTAATTTGGCCAAAGGAAAATTCATAATTTTTTTCCATAGGACGTGAAGTGCCAGTTACCATCCCTTTACACTGCTGCTTGATACCAAGCATCATGCAAATGTTGAGGACATAAATAGAGAATTTGGATCATGGAACATTTCTGGACATGTCTGTGGAGTGTGAATCCATTTTTTGACTAGATTAAAGGTGGCAAGTGGAGTTGATAGAACAGTGGTGAAAATGGGGAGCAAGCACAGGATAGTATACAGGGGGAGTTATTAAGGAATATCCAAGATGGTGGTGGAAGAGCACCATAGCTATCAACTTCTTAACAAGTTAACACTGCATTTGTGCAAAGAATTTGAAAAATTTGGGTAGTCACATTATAAAGAATGTGTGACAACAATTTAATAATATTGTGTGGCCAATATGACCAAATCAAGTGTGTCACACACACACACACACACACACACACACACACACACACACACACACACACACACACACACACACACACACACACATACATACACACATACATACACACATGCGCTACGTGAAGAGTTATGCACAGGGCATCATTTTTTGGGGACAGGTGCTATTTTTATTTTTTTTTAAGAGAGGAATATTGGGGAATGTGGTTAGGAAAAAGTGTAGTAGGTATATAGAATAGTTTGGGTAGCAGGTGCAGATATACAGGGCATACAAGAAAGAGTTTGGAAGATACCATAATCTGGGACAGACAGGGATGATGATGGACACAAGAGTTTGGAAGTCACCATGATTTGGGATAGATTTGGGACTTTGGAATTGGATCCCTGTCCAACATGAATATAGTGGGAATTTCATGCTCATACTCAGGTCTGGGGAGAAAAGCTTCAAATAATTAAATAACATCAAATAAAACAGTAGTATAGATGCAATTAAAAACATATAAACATATAATTTGACAGTGGAATACATAGTATACAATGAATCATAAGGAGACACCAGTCATGTAATAATAAAAGAAAAAATACAAGTACATTGATAACTTGTTTTTACAGTGCTATTATGAAATGGCAAATATTCATACCTGAACCCAGGCTTAACCCATTTTTCTGTTTCACACTGCAATCTTTCCTGAAACCCATCCCTGTGTTCTTCAATCTGTACAGAAGTTACACATAACAATAAATAAATAAATAATGAACACCTGTTTGTGCTGGTAATTAATCATATTGCATTTAATTTTCTTGTTATGGGCCACTCTATTTACAGAATTGAGTTGGCTTGTGGTTCTTAAAATATTCCTGCTCTCAGCTAAGAAGGTCCTACTTTTAAATTGTTTACATTACTATAATGGTGATGGCATTTTTCACCTGTGCGTGCGTTGCCTGTTGCACTGGTGACAGTGCACTGATGGCAGCCTTGACCAAGCTATTCCAAACTTCAGCCCTGTACCATTACCTGGTTTAGTCACCTGCAGAAGCCATCTGCTGTACCATTTATTTATTTGACATTTGTTAACTGGGTTAGTCCATCTGAGCTAGAGCCCTTTTTCAGTGGAGGCCCGGGGAGAAAAGGTTCACAAAAAGTAAGACAATATAAACATATAAAGAAATATATACACAAGCTATCCGTACAAAATAAGAAGAAGAAGACATGAAAAAAATACAATATATAACAAATAAGAGAAATTAGGATAGAAACCAAATAACAGGTAGAAAAAGGGGGAAAAAGAATAAAAGTGAATTATCCACAGTGTATAACAATTTAGGGAAGAAATTCAAGTAGGGTGATTACGGTGGCAAATCTGGGTACTATATAGGTAATTATTTCGAGCTTTCTTAAACTCATGGACTTGAGGAATGGATCTGAGGTATAAGGGGGGGCTTATTCCAAGCAAGAGCACGAACATAGCTATAGAGATTTTGGCCAATAGATTTATTTGGTTTGTATATCTGTAAGAGACACTTATCTGAACCGAGGGGGATTATATAGGGTGAGAAGATAGTTTAAGTTAGGTCAGGCAGAGGGCTTGTTAGGATAGAATGGATCATGAGAAGTTGAGAGAACAAGAGCTGGTTAGGAAACTCTAGCCAATTGAGTGTTAGAAGAGCATGACAGTGGTGGGATTTAGGAGGTAGACTGGCTGCAAATCTTGCAATTCTATTGTAGGTGTTGCCAGTTTAGAAAGAAGTGAGGACTGTCAGTTAGTTAAGGTTTGAGAGCTATCAAATAGATTAGGTAGAAGGTAAGCTTGGGCAAGTGAGATTCTAGAGTCAGGTGTGAGGACTCTCTTTTTTCCTACATAAAAGGCTCAACTTTTGGTAGATTTTCTTGATACATAATGTACACGAAGCTCAAATTTAAGTTGATCATCTATGATTGTGCCAAGGAGTTTTGTGTAAGAGTAGCATTGTTAAGAGAAAAGATGGTAAAGGAGGATTTAAGATGGGATAGAGATGTAGGTAAGAAAAGAAGTACTTTAATCTTTTTGGGGTTAACTATAAGTTGGTTGTCAGTAACCCAAGTTTCAGTGAGATTGAATGAAGTTTGTGTCAGGTTTAGCAGGTCTGAGGGGTTGTCAGCAATGGAAATTATAGTAGAGTCATCTGCATATTGAATAAGAGATGATTTAGGACAAGATGTGTGAAGTTGTTTAGTGAAGATATGAAAAAGAAAGGGACGTAGAATAGAGCCTTTTGGGACACACATTTTGATGGAGAGAAATCAGAAAGAGCAGATAGCAGTTTGACAGCTTATTGTCAATCTGTAAACTAGCTGTTAAGCCAAGAGATGGTTGCTGGAGAGAAGTTGAGTTGAGAAAGTTTAGGGAGAAGGATAGAGTGGGACACTGTATCAAAGGCTTTGGAGAAATCTAAAAAGAGGCAGGACACTAGTTTGTCATTGTTTCTGGAAAGGGGAGATGAGGTTAGTAAAGGAAATGAGTGCTGTGGTAGTGGTGTGATGTGAGTGGAAACCATGCTGGGTAGGGGTGATCACATTTTCTTGAGTGAGATATGTCATGATTTGTTTGTAAACGCAATGTTCCTGAATTTTAGAGAGGGGAGAAAGAATAGCAATAGGATGGTAGTTTGAGAGCTCAACAGAAGTACCACCTTTGTGAATAGGTATAATATAGGATTTTTTCCTAAAGTAGGGACATAGGATTCACTAATAGAGCAATTAATGAGAACCTCACTCCTCATATCTTCTCTGTGTCCAAAAGGAGCATTACCTTCACCATTGTCTGCTGTGTATTCTCCAAGATCTCAAGAAAAATGGTAGGGAATTGGTGCCCAGCTCAGATTTCATGTGTGCCATCCTGGGTGCCATGATGGACAAGCTAGACAAATACATTTATAGGTTCAAAGGTAGGCTAGTTGCCTTTGTGGGTAATTTTAATTCATTTTGATCCCAACCAATTTTCATATTGGTGCTTGAATTGAACCATACCATTTGGAGTTAGGTTGGCCTTACCCATCCCATAGTCAGCAATGATATATTACATTGGGATTCTACCATAAATAATTTAAGGGGACATATAAT
>NC_056730.1:723297710-723382710 GCF_019279795.1 Protopterus annectens | reverse complement strand
TGTCTGTAGACAGCCTCACTTCCTCAGAAGTCATCACATGCAGCAGAACCAGAATAAATTTACAAACAAAGAAAAAAGGTCCTGCAGATGAGTATGTATATGGTGCAGGGCATTTTATCAGAAGGAGATTTTTGTTCATACTGAACTGAGTATTGCACGCAGCACAGGTATGTTGCTACTCCATTTGTGATGTCACAGTTTGATGTATATAGTTGAACACTTGTGCATGACCGCTTCTCAGGCTTTGCCGGATGCTGTAATGTTACAATGTGGTTTATGGGAAGTAAAACTGTAATAAGATGTGATTACAGAAATGTCTAGGCTTTTCAGTCATGTCTTGAATACTGCAAACAGTGCCGTGCAGTATGGTTATACCAACACTTACATGCAGCTGATATCTGTTAGTATGCAATAGTTTGACAGTAATGTAATGTGACATGTAACTGGTTCATGCGTAATAGAAATGCAATTACTGTGCACCCATTTTATGTGTAACAATATGGTCACGTTTCACTCCCAATTATTGCTAATAGCTGTACTAACCAATATCACATACTTTTATAACAAGTTTTGTCATGATGGTAAAATGGAATTATATGTGCAAGGAAATTATACTTAGCATACTGCCCAGTCACACCTGATTTCTTATTGCATACTTGTAGTAAAGGTTATTCTGAATACATAATAGGAGACATGTGGCACTTTGCATATTCCCAAGTAGTGGCACAAACAGATAAAATGAAATATATTCAACAAACATTAAGTTAAGCAAACAGTTTAGCAACCACGTGTAATAAATATTTTGGATATATAAAATAAGCTCTAGATTATCTCCCCTTTATAAAGGCATTGCATCATTGCTGGGTACAAGACATACATATTCAGTGACAAAGTGTGTCGTTGGATTGGTGTACCCCTAAATGAATGTGTCTGGTGGGTGTATGCTGCTTACATTTGTGTTGTTGATTTTTAATGCATGCAGTTGCCACTAACGTTTGCTGAGGATATGTAAGCACTTCTACTCCACTGATTTTGCTGGATATTTTAATGTTGTAATGTGGTTTATGGAAAGAGAAACTCTGATAAGATGTGCTGATCAAATGTGGCCAAACATCTGGAAAGTACACAGAGGATGCAGTCTGACAGGGAGACTAAAAGAATCAGTTTTCTGCTAGTATACAGCTTAAAGATGTCACCAGCATTGATCTGCATATTACTTAGGAATCATACAAAACCTATAATAATGACTTTAAAATATTATTTATTTAAGTAACATGATAGAAGCTATTCTGTACTTGTCCTGTGCTGTCAATCATATTTGCACATCAGCAACTATACACCTTATTGTCAGACTATTTAACTACTGTGACCACAAATAAACAAATGACTGCAAAAACATCCATATGCCAAACACTATAAATAGATATTAGACTAGCTATAAATTATGTTATTTTAGTTAACCTTATGTTTTTTGACCATATACTATATTCATTTCCGTTGTGTTGGCAACATTTTAGTGGTATCAAACTACACTCTGAATAAGATTAGTATACAATAATATCAATAGATCATGTGTAGTACATGTTTTGACAGGGTCTCATGAATAATACGCAAACTGTAGCTGAACACTTCTTTATTGCACTTCTGTATGTAGATATAAGAGGTCCAACTGGATGTAGGAATTGTAACACCTTTGCTTTGAATTACCTGCCAAAAGAAATTGAGTAAAAAGGCAGAAAGGGACTTGGGTAACATGGATACCTCATTTTCTGCCCTAGTAATTCTTTGGAGTGCACAGAGCTTGATTTTCTCTGGGTACTGCCAGTTACATAAAAAATAAAAAAGGAGAAATAGAAAGTGCAGGAGCGTGACACGTTGCACTGGCTTTGAAAGCTGGTAATATACTTAATGCTGTCAGACAGCAGCAGGCAGAAAAAAGTATCCCCTCTGTAAATCCAAAAACTTTAAAAGCTGTAGACAATTTGTTCTGCCAAGCTTTTTATTTATGTGGCTGAGTAAAGTTCTAATAACTTTAAAAAGCTGTTTTATCTTTTGCCACTGTTCTCTATCATCTGGCACTGTGTACTTTTAGCATGAGACACTATCTTAACAGTATTTAGGTGCCTTTAATAAACTTTTGTTTAACACATTTACCTGCTGTTAAGATTGGGTCTTGCTCTAGGAAAGTATTTAATAAGTATATCGTTTTCCCTATTTCTAAGCATAACTATGGATGTCAGTGCACTACATGTCGACTAGGATCAGACACTTGATCATACTTCTGTATGTTGTGGGCAGTTAAAATTCTTTCCTCACAAACTGTGACTAAAGCATTATTTATCCAAAGCAATTTAGTGCTGCTTCTCAAGAACCCTTTGAAGATCATCCAAAAAACATAGTCCAAACTCATCAACAATTATGATTTTTAATAAAACAAATGAATAAACATACAAATAAACAGTAAGGTAGAGTCTGATGAAGTCTAACTCCAAGGTGATTGGATAGAGATGAAAGCAGTTACTTACTTTACTGTTTGTTTTTATGTTTTTTTTTACTTGCTTTACTAAAATAATATTCGATGAGCTTAGAGTTTGTCAAAAGTTGGTATCATTGCCAAGGACCCTTTTTTTGAAAAGTACAACCTATGCAGATAATAATCATGTGTAAAATTAGAAGATTCTCATAACTAGGAAAATGTCCACTTTTCTTTACTATTCCATTGTATTACTTGAAAATGTGGATATGTACAGCACAAGAAGAAAGGATTTATAGATGCCCTGCCAGGCTGGAAATGGTATCAGATATTTAGGAATGACTGATTCTTATGGGTTTTAGAGAGCTGACAGTCAGGTGACATGAGGGATAAATCACAAGCCAATTGGAAATCAACATCTCCTGGCAGACCTTTGCTTTAGAATCAATATTTTTTTCCATCTTAGGTCAGGAATCAATTGTGGGACAGAACTGACTCTAAAAGAGGCAGATGTCTGCTGATTTGACATGAATCTGCTGAGACCCTTTCCTACCACATAACATTGCCTGTTAGAAGGTTACATTAGTTCAAGGGATCTCCATATATTTCCCATGATACATTACTTTATATTATGATGTGAGAGAAGAAAATACATAGGTTACACACACACACACACACACACACACACACACACACACACACACACACACACACCACACACACACCATAATCAGCACCAAGCAAAATGATGCAGCTGCCTAAATATGCTGTTATTAAGACATCAATAATTATATTTATCTTTAATATATCTGCAAAAAATGTGCTCAGGCTGACATGTAATATTTTCATAACATATAATATTGGTTTATTCATACCTGCAATATACAGCTGCTTTCCCTTTGTTGCTACTGACTGAAAACTTAAGGATTAATATAAACAGACTACCAGACAAAACACCATTCCAAAATACTTTTGACTTGAAATGCCGAATCTGCCTGAATAACTGCTATAGGTTAGAATACTGTTCTCTGCTGTGCCATGTGCATATGAAGATATAAATGTCTGTCAAATTATTGATTAGGGGACAGAAATCTTCTATTTCTTTTTTCTCTCTCATTCCTTCTTGGTGGATTTTGCTTGGATTGTTTGGTTCAAAGTTCATAGGTAGTTTTAATGTACTGGGAACTTACTTTGATTGTGGTGTTTTTAGATCTTTTGATTTGTGTTGCACAAAGAATATTAGAGTGCTTTTAATCACCCAGAAATGACAAAGGGTTTCACATTTCTTTCTTACTGACAATAGCAACACCTCTGTGGATGGCAGCCCAGCAGTCCTGAAGACTTGCCTAAACAGGATAAAGTTGAGATTAGCAAAATTAATATCTGGAGAATTCCCTAACAGGGTAATGAAGATGCTGAAGCATGCTGTAATGAATGGGTTAGGCCTAGTTATCATGGAAAGTCTGGAAAACTTAGCACAATAAAAAAGTCTGTCTCTGTCCCTCTCTCACGAGTGCTAACCCATAATACTTGTGTAGTATTAACATAGTAGTGATAAAATTAACATATAAGGCTATCACAGGAAGCCAGGAGTGTAACAAAACAGATATTCAATAGAAATATGAACATGCCATTAAAGAAAGCAAACCAGTTGGTGGTGACATGTTAGCACCTAATGTTTTAATACTACAGTGAAAAACTGGATAAGAACTCTCACAAGACATAAGCAGCAGCAAAGTGAAAGCTGAACTACATTTTAAGTCACATGACTTATCAATCTGTCTATAGATACATACAGTTAGTAATTTAAGCATACTTGTACTTTATATTTAGAGGGACAGAAAAAGGAGACATATCTATACCAAGCGATTGCAGCCCCCCAAACATCTCCAACGCCCAAGTGAGAACTGCTCTCTCCAAAGCAAAAAACACAGCATCCATGGGACCTGATGGTGTCCCCGGCTGTGTGCTCCACGAACTCAACGAGGAATTAAACCCACAGCTAGGACAGCTGTTTAATCATAGTCTTACCTCTGGATATGTACCCAGGGAGTGGCGCACTGCAACTGTGGTCCCACTTCACAAAGGCGGTGCCTCCACCGACCCTGGAAATTACCGGCCCATTAGCTTGACAAGCCTTATCTGCAAAGCCATGGAGAGGATCATAATGGACCTCATAAATAAAGACATAGGGAATTTGCAGACTTTGGATCCATCCCAGTTTGGCTTTGTCAAAGGCAGATCATGCCTTCTAAACTTGGTTGACTTTTTTGAAACAGTCACCAAAGCCATTGATGAGGGAAAGGCAGTCCATACAGCCTACCTCGATCTGGCGAAGGCCTTTGATACAATACCCCACTCGGGTATCATTGAAAAACTCATCAGCTTAAATGTTAACCCATACATCACAAGATGGGTTGCAAACTGGCTGAGTGACAGAACCCACAGGGTCAGAGTTGCTGGCGCCATGTCAGACTCAAAGCCTGTCACAAGTGGTGTACCACAGGGCTCAGTCCTGGGCCCACTCTTGTTTGGCATCTACTTTTCCAGTACAAGCAAACACAGGAGGGTTATGGCTGACAAAGTTTGCAGATGACTGCAAACTGGGCGCCATAGTAGAAAACACATCTGACACAGATATCCTTCAGAAGGGTCTCACAGAAGCGGATAACTGGTGCCAGAGCCATGGCCTAAAGTTAAATGCCAAAAATGCATAGTCATACCCTTCGGGAAAAACAAGGTTACCCTAGATACCAAATAGGTGGCAATCCACTGAGTACAGAAGAAGTTATCAGGGACCTGGGGACCCAGGTTGATAGTAGTCTGTCATTCGACACCCATGTAGCTAAAGTAGTTAGGAAGACCTTCTACATTGCCCACCTTATCATGAAGGGATTCTCATCTAGATCAAGGGAGGTCATAGTCTCCCTGTACTCATCACTCATCAGACCAATGATTGAGTACAATGCCCCATTCAGAATGTATCTGACCCGACACTTGCAGCAGCTGGAGAGGCCACAAAAGTTCCTCACCAAAAGGATAAAGGGTCTCAAACATCTGTCCTATGCTGCCCGACTGAAAGAACTCCAGCTCTATTCAGTCGCCACCGCTTGCTCAGAGGTGACCTTTGCCTAACATACAAGGCCATGTCAAACCCAGATTTGATGAATATGCTTCACCTCAAAAATCTAGATCCGTCAGAGCCACAAGGGCGGAGACTTAAACCTCGACACGGCTATTAATAGGACGTGCGGAGGGATAGATTCATCACCCAAAGACTCCTATGCTGTGGAATAAAATCCCGGTATATGTGAGGCAGAGCACCTCGCTGGCCTTGTTCAAGAGAAATCTTGACCAATGGATGGGAGATCGCAGATATACCCCAGGGATTACCTCAGTGTCACTGCTCAACAGAGGCACAGCAAAATAATGGGTATAGTTCCCCATACTAAAGGGGTGGCGTAAGCCACAAAACTATGGGCTAGGCTTGTAAATGCCCTCGGGCAGATAGCCTAGTATGAACCTATGAACCTATGAACCTATGGGAAAAAGCATAAATTACTATAAAGGTCTTTTTACTAGCCTGCATAACAACAGGATTGTACAGCACAGAATGAAGGAATACGAACTTTAATGAAGGAGAGAAAAAGATGTAAAAATAAAAGAACATGACACTGATTGAAGTGCCAGTGATTAAGAAGCGATATACCAAGGAAACTGAAACTTAAAACCCTCTTTTTATTTTGAGTGAGCACAACTTTATAATTTCTTTTGTACATTACAGGGCAAATATCCAAAAGTACCAGAATTAAGCTGAGTTCCCAGCATATTAGAAAGATTCACAAACTTTAAAACAAAATAGTAGAACTTCTCAAAAAAGCATGTGAAAAAAGTAATGACTTAATTGGTAATTTGACAGGCGCATTGATTTTCCATCTTCATACTGTACAGCAGAGAAGCTTAACTAGGAATCAGTTATAGACTAAAATTGTGTATTGTAAGTGGAATTTGAAAACAACATTAGAATGTCATTTGCTCTGTCATTTTGTTTAGATTAACTCTTCCGATTGAGCCTTAAGTTTTTTGTTCCACAGAAGCTCTTGTATAACAGCTGTAGGTTACAGTTATGAAACCAATACTATTTTTGAATGGGGGATACGGTTTATGCAAATCAGGAAAACGTCAGAGCTGAGCACATTGTTGCAGACATATCATAGATGGAAGTCATTACTGACAACCTTGATATTAGCAAGTCTCAGACAATTTCTTCTTTTTACTGCCCTCATAGAAAGAACTCATGCACCAAATGTACTCTTCTAAAGATGGAAATGGATTTACGTGGATAAAAATATTCAGCCATACCTACAGTAAAACTATCAGGCAATATAGTCAGCACTAAATACAATACAACACCATGCCATAATCAAAACAAAATAATAGTCTAAACATTTTATAAGGACAAATGTGGCAAAATAGCACATAACTGTGATAATGCAGTAAGTAAATATGAAAAAGAGTGGTGATATTTGGAAAAATGAGCTCTGTGCCTGAGACAAGACACACGCATGTTGAAATAAACAGCTCTATACCAAACAGGCAGGTAAAGTAATATGCCTCAGTTTGTTGGGAAATTATCTAAGGGAATGCAACAACAGCACATGGGTAGCATAAGAAATCACAAGGTGAGAATAAAGGCCATATCAGACAAGGAAGGAAGTGAAATAAAAATAATTCAAACAACATAAATGATGGCAAATTCTAGACAGACTGGTAACCACAAAACGGGAACATCAAGGAAGTGAAGTTTAGTAAGTGAACTGAGAGGAACAGAACAGCTACTAAAAGGAAGAAGTGTGACGTGGAAATGGAAGATGTAACTGACCTGTTGTTTCCTTTGAAATAATAGAAAAATGACTAGAGAATATTACACATCGAGCATGGTTCAAGAATCATTCTGTATTCCAGCCTTTACAACAATATTTTCACACCAAACCCCACTGAACTACAAAATTACAAGACTTTAAATCCAAATAGCGCAACTCATCAATAATCAACTGTGAATTTCTTCGATCAGTCCAGTATTATATCTCACCTTGTAGTAAACATAGCAGATTAATCATGAAGTAAACTGCAGGAATAATGCACCATACTTTTTTTGCAGGAGGCGACCCTGTGGATTTCGTTTACAATGTCTATGTTATTTAATTATTCTTCTTTCTAAGTTGCACAGCTAGAGACATGACTAAAATAGTGAGGTTTAAATTGTCCTGAATATTATACTCTTCTATAAAAACCCGTGTTACCAGGATGAGAATAATTCAATGCCAGAGGAAATAGGGGCTTATGCCCCAATCCAGGGAGTGCACAATAGATTTTCTATTGCAAACCCAATAATTACATATGTTATGTTTGCAGTTATCTCCGATTCTAGTCACGTTCATTATTTTTACTTGCCAGTTTTCTGCATACTGATGTTAGTTTACAGTCTCAAAATTTTGCAGTTTGTTACCCTTGACCAAGGATATCTGCAATGCACCAACAAGCAGACACACACACACACACACACACACACACACACACACACACACACACACACACACACACACACACACATACACACACATACTATGTATAAAATAAATATAATACAATGCCTATGTAAATATATGCTATATATATTTTATATATATATATATATATATATATATATATATATATATATATATATATATATATATATACACATATACATAATATGTGTGTGTGTTTATGCTTTTTTTTCATATGGCTGACATCTTATCAAAGAGTATAAGCATCATTCACAAATTCAGCCCTGTAAGGTTCTAAGCACACCACACACAAAGTCAATGAAAAGAGAATGTAATACAAGAGCGATTTCCTTAAAAAATAAAAATAAAAAAAATAAAAAGAGAGAGAGAGAGAAAACAGTCAGGATACAGTCTCACAACCCACAACACTGGCACAAATTTAGTTGTGACAGGGAATAATGTATTTTGATCTAAATTGCTGAATGCTGAATAATATGCAAGATGGTTGGCTTTAAGAGATACAGCAAATGTATACTGTTGCCTTAGGTTATGACCAAAACCTGCTGCAACCTAATAGACTTTATCATGAAAAGTTATAGTGCATAAGTGTATATGTGTGTGTGTGTGTGTGTGTGTATGTATATATATATATATATATATATATATATATATATATATATATATATATATATATATATATGGATCTAGGACAGTTGATCAAAAGACCAACTGCCCGAATCCATCCCTACCGAACACCGTTTACTGAAAATGCTTTCACCGAAAAAGCAGTTTCGGTAAATGGAAGGTAAAACACACACACACACACACACACACACACACACACACACACACACACCATGTTTACGCAGGGGGGCTTTGCCCCCTGCACCCCCTATGTGGTGGCTCCGCCCCCCCACACACCCCCTACTTTTATATTCTCACTCCAAGATCGCACTACAGTGGGGAAAAGAGAATATTCCCTTATCCCCATTGTGGTCCGATCTTGCCCACTACCACTTCCCCCCAATTCCCTGTACTTTTACGAAAGTTTCGTGAAAGTACTTTTTTCGATAAAAAGTGCTTTTGCGAAACTGTGACAGCCCATTTCACTTTCGGTGAAACAGGCTTTCGGTAGACTGTCCGGGTTCCATATAAATATATATATATATATATATATATATATATATATATATATATATATGTGTGTGTGTGTGTGTGTGTGTGTGTGTGTGTGGATATAGATATAGATAGATAAGTATGATTGAACAATGCTGGACTGAAAATTAAATGTTTGAAAGAATATATAACTGAAGACTGCTTGACTGAAAACCCATTTGTCTGGCGCCCATTTCACTGAATTACAAGTTGACTTGCGCCCATTTCACTGAATCACAAGTCACTGAAAATATTGAACATAAGAAACTATAACATGAAATAGTGTTTTTGCACGCCACTACCCTGTACACCCCTTAATTATATGGATTAAATCCATGGCCACACAACCACTTCAGAAAAGAAAAAAAGAAAACAGCACATGAAGTGAATCAGTGCTTGTGCACCAGCAGTACAATTCTTTACTTGAAATAAGTAAAATCAGGTAAGGCACACTATAAGTTAACTATATATAGCAAAGCTAAACTCTTGTATAATATAACACAAAATAAAGCATTTAAGCAGACAGATGTCAAAAAGGAAACACTAGCTATCAGTTATCTAATCGTATTGTTATAATCACTAAAGTTTTACTGAAATTTATCCAACTCTTATTTTAAGAGCATTTAGCAGTTGTAGAAAACACACAAGAAATAAATTCCATATGTGACCTCTCAGTCCAAGCAGTCTACTGCACTCTTCAGAATGCAAAGAGTAACTGTTCATTACTTTCACTCTGTACATAAGAGGGCAAGCTTTTGAATTTACTATTTGGTTTTGATTTCATATATACAGTATAGTATAAAAGATTCAGTTGTGTTATGTGTGCCTGCTTGAAATAATTTCAAGGCTGTAATATATTTTACAATAGAAAATGTATATCTATATCTATACATTTATCTATGTATGTTGTACTGATGATTTTGCTAAAAGAGAATTGCTTGGGGTCATACAGTTTTTTTGAGTTAAGACACAAACTCAGCACACCAAAATGGGGCAACCAGCTTATTGCCTTAATTCACTAAACTTTACCAGCAGTCTCCTGGTTGAACGTGACTACAAAGCATGCTTGAGAGAGATATGATATCCTCACAAAACTACAAAAATATGGTAACAGAGTTGTTATAACAGGTTATAGAATTCCTATTGAAAAAGTATTTGTTCACACCGAGATGTTCCAAGCAGCATAACCTAGGAATAATAACACAGGGCATTCAACAAAAGATATATCTGCATGATAATGTCTACATGTTCAAAGTTAACTCTGGTGGCACAGAGAGAGGTAAAGCCTTGATTATGGCCCAGGTAACCTGCGTTCAATCACTGCCTTGGGTGCTTCAAGGATTTTGCAGCAGAGGATGGGCAATGACAGCCAGCCACACACTGTCAGAATGTTTGAAAGTGGGTTGCATATGCAAATGGGGCATTAGGCTCACCAAGTCACTGCATTGTGGTAACCTTGAATGTGCATGCAGAAGTACATACTCATATGGGGAAGGCATCCAGTGCATTATAAATGCCCTCACTGCTGGGATACTGGTGAGGGCAGCCTCTCCTAACAGCTCTTGTCTTGAGACCCAAAGTGAAATTCGAGGGCAAGAAAGTAATGGATTATTTTACACTGGGGGAAAGCTTAGCAGTCAACAGACATGTGGAAATTAACAATATAGAAAAAAAGTTTACATGTTCTTTCCTTTATTTTACACAGCCACTAATGTTTTTTTTTTTTTTTATGCAACTGTATGAATTATAAAATGTTAGACAGTTAACTTTCTGTGTGGTCCATGGATAAAATTTTAAGTAAAAAATGTAAAGGAAGGTTTTTAAATTATTTTTATTCCTGAACTGTTATATTATGTTAAGAAATGCCAACAGAGTTCAAAAAGAAAGATGATATCTTGAAAGTTAAGGCAGCTAGCACTTACTGGAAAAGATATTGCTCTTATGCATAGTTAAAGACCAAACTAACATGTGCTTTATCATTATACTGCAGGAGTTATGAGTACGTTGTAATTTAATACTTCTTAGGAGGAAAGAACGCCACATATTTAAACAGAAAGAAAATAAAGCAGCATGAAGAAGCTTGCTGGCAGCACAAAAACATTTTCTTTTTATGATATCATGGTCCCCACTAAATATCCTGCCAAGTTCTTCTTCAGATTCCAGGGTCAGCATAGGAGTTTATAATTATTGGGCATGGAGTCTGCATTCCTTGAAAGCCCATGGACCTGAATGCAGGGACTGCATCCCACGAGCATATGCTCTAAAGAAAGACATTGCTATTGAGTACACAATATTTTTTAATCATTGGTACATTTAATAATATGCATATGGAGTACTTAAAGAAATGAATTCTATTCTAATTGTTTTGTCAGACTCGTTCTCCTAGACTAGAGTTTACTGCAAAGACTTGATATATGATTTTGAAGAGCAGTGTAGGTTAGCAAATATAATATGAATACTGGGGATGCTGATTTGCTTTTAGAAGTGGCAGGTTATTAGAAAATGTGAGAAAATTGGATAAGGGATGGAAGTCATGATAAGCACAAAAGAAACTGCGTGGAAATAGTATAAATATCAACTATTTATCTTCATTCTTTTAAAGGAAAACATAGGAGGTGACATGAAGAAGCAGAAAGGAAAAGGAAATTAAACTAACTACCTTAAAAGAATTTGAAACTGTGAATAGGAAAAGCAGGATGACATTGGCTGGAATGAAGCTGGATAACAACAAAGAAGATTAAAGATCTAAGCTGTTAATGAGGTGCCTGTTGTAGTCAAGGGTCTGATTACCTTGGCCTCCATTTGTTTACTGTGCGACTCTGAGGAAGTCATTAAATTAGACCCCCATAAAAGATAAAATAAAAAATACATACATGTGTGTGTGCATGTGTGGGTATATATCATGGAGATGTTTGCCAGATAGATAAAGGGACTATACTTTGCTAAAAAGATTGTCTGGTATTCTAGATGATGGTAAATTATATGAATACAACTGTCTAGTTTACTATACAGCATACAGACCTGTTATTACCCTACAGAAATAAGACGTTAAAAATAAAAGTCAGTCAAGGATACCTTGAGGGTAACGGAAGATGAACAAAACACTGCATTAGTAAAGAAACATCATTTTTTTTAGAAATATGCCCTTTTTTACTAAGTGCAACACCTAGGGATGAAAACAATATTTCTAACAGTGAACATAGCCGTGATATAACATGAGAGGCCCACGGGTGAGCTGTATCAAAACACGCCCTTTAGTAGCATTCACAGATAAATCATGCTGTCTTAACTATACCTGTAATAGTCATATTTGAAATGGGAAACCATGAGTTAGAGAGAAGGATTAACTGGAAACCATTACTGAGTCGAAAAAAAACAACTTAGTTACTCATCTACAGCTAGGCTTCCAGCTTCATTTAATTCTCATTTTTGCATCAAAAAGAAACTAATTTTATATTTAATTTTATGCATTTTTGCATCAAAAAGAAACTAATTTTATATTTCATTTTAATACTTTATGGCCATTTAGTATGAGTGCTGAGTTAAATATTCTGAAAAAAATCAGGAAAACAACATCATATTACAACTATTGCACATTTGCAAAGATGTTGAGAATGAAAATGCTAAGCATAAACTCCGACGGTATAGTCAAAACATTTTTCTGCTTACATTCATTGTGCTTACAAGTATTTTGAATTTGCATTTGAAGTTGTCAGCTTTGAATTAAA
Source organism: Protopterus annectens (assembly GCF_019279795.1). NCBI lineage: Eukaryota > Metazoa > Chordata > Ceratodontiformes > Protopteridae > Protopterus > Protopterus annectens. Next base: position 723,369,805 of record NC_056730.1, on the reverse strand, counting down.
CACATGCCTAAGTGATAGCGGTTACAGAGAGAGTGATAAAATTAAGCAATAAACAATGAGTAGGTGTGGGTATATTGAAGATTTACCAGCAGCTGCCATGGTTTTATCATGAGGACATAGCCCGAGTGATTATAACCATGGGTAAATCATGTATCATATGGGGAATAAAAGTATCTACCATCTATTTACATACCTCAAAGATCTAATGGGGTTAGTCTATACTCTCACTGTATTGCCAAATCATGGAATAGCATTCCAGAAGCAATCGGACTTGTACCCCACTACTATTCCCTCAAGTGTAGGCTGAAAGAATGTCTAACCAATAACTGGATCTGCCATGCTCCTTGCCATCACAGCACTCTTTTCTATTCCCTTCTTCCACACTCTTAATATACTTTCTCTTCCTGCTAACCTACTTTCTAGCCTCACCTCTCTTTAATTTCTTAACATTCTAATGTCTTTTCTTTATATTCTTGCACTAACCTTTATCTGTCCCAGAATTTATGACTGAAATTTACTATCTAGTTCTCTTGCCAGAAAGAGCATATGGCCTTTATGACCTATTACTTATTCTGTTATACATTTTTCATGCATCATTATGCAACATACATATTAGGAACTATTTTCTATCTTTTATGTAATGTATGGTCAACTTTATTGCTTGCCTTATATTTTGCTTATTTTGTTTTATTGTATTCACATACTGTACTACTGTTTTGCTGTCTTAATATTGGTAACCATTGTTCATTTTTTAAATTTTGTTTAATGTTTACTGTGTAGCTTTTCTCCCTGGGCCTGCACTGAAAATGGGCTCATACCCAGTCGGACATTCCCAGTAAACACAGTGTCCTTCGAACTTGAACAGTAACATCATGGTTTTTGATACTGAGATATTTTAGATATAATAATTTTCTAGCTTACAAGCTGACTGGCTTTCTTTAACCACATTATAAATTGTGAATGTTTTGGATAAGTTTATGCTTTTTTGGCAACATTTAATAAAGGAAGAGTACTACAGTGCATCTTATAAGCAGCTTTTTTTCTTTGTCTTTTAAGCAGGTTTTGAGACTTACAGACAGTTTTCATTTTGAGTCAGAAGCTGCATATGGTTTTAGTCAGGTCTGCATTTAAGGAAAGATGTGTATAATTATTGTCCTAGGCATTTGAAGAGTGTGATTATTCAAAAGGAGTGACTGATACAGACCAAACAGAACTGGGATACTAGGGCATCAGCTCTGTGTGCATGTGTAAGAGCATAAGGCCGAAGGAGAACAACCATGTTTCAAGAAAGTTTTTATAAAGTGTTTTCTTTGTTATGTTGTTGTAATGGCTATTGAAAGAGGGGAAAATTGACATAACATAGGTGGCTTTTTAAAAATAAAATACATTACAAATGTTATTGCTAAAATTTGTGAATAAGAGTGGCCCTTAGATTGACACTTGAGGCACATTAATAGGTTTTAGGACAGCTGATGAAATGGTGAAGTAAAACTGACCTGGATGCCTCTGGTTTTGAATTTGTCTAGAGCAGATTGAGATAAATGAATGAAAACCATTTCAAAGAATATAAGGTAGATCCAGTATGATCTTAAGGTGTGATAAGGACTTTCTTCTTAAACCATTGCACTTGACTAACAATCATTACAAAACAATTTAATGAAGATGCTAGATAGAAAGTGCTCAGATTACAGTTTTGCCAAAGAAAAAACAACCCCCCCCCCTACTCTGACATTCCCTATTCATGGATTAAAGTAGGAGGCACACCGATATTTTACTCAATAAGACTGGGCTAGTACACATGCTGGGGGTCTATATTAGAACATCAAAGTTTCAAAACTTCGAATATTCTGATATCAACCCCTATTCAGTGAAAGCTGAAAACATCGAACATACAGAACAGCAAATTTTTTCCTAGGGAAAAAATTTGCTGTTCCAAAACACATACACACAGCACAAACACATCATACAAACAGCAATCCACACACATACACCTAAAATCTTACACCTAACCCTACACTAAACTATACACACACCACTAACTATCCACTTACCTTAACCCAAACCCTAACCCTAAGTTCCGTCACTATCGCAAACTCACCTCACTCACGCCCTAACCCTAACTCAGCTACCCCGCCCTAACCCTCACATCCACACAATCACACACTTACCTGACCTGCGCCCTAACCCTAACTCACCTAACCCGCCTTAACCCTCATGTCCACACAATCGTACACATACCTTACCCACACCCTAACTCTAACTCACCTAACCTGCCCTAACCCTCATGTCCACACTATCGCACACATAGCTAACCCGCACCCTAACCCTAACTAACCTAACCTGCACTCAATCGCACACTTACCTGAACCCGACCCATAACTTTCCACCACAGCGCTGAAAATACCGTAGCAACAAAAACGGACAACCGAATTCTTTCCCTAGGAAAAAATTTGGTTTTCTGTTGCTTCAATATTTTCAGCTTTCGCTGAATTGCGGTCGATATTAGAACATTTGAAGTTCTGAAACTTCGATGTTCTAATATAGACCCACATGCTGGCACCCACTGTAAGCCGTGGGTGGGGGATTTGTGAATATGCATTTGGTTACATTTTAATTCAATGCATTTCTCACCATGTTTGTAGTGTAGTGTACTTTACACATATCTAAGCAATGGTAAATCACACATTCTTAGCAATATTAACATAGATTACTTTTTGGAAAATTATTAGCCTATGTATTTTATTATGAATGCCAAGTCATATGCTCTGAATTTTCTTCTGTCCCAATTCATTTGCACTTATACTAGCTGTTAATTGCGTTTTTAATACATGTGTATCTTCACTATATTTAATACCTGATAGCCATTCTTTTGCTGTTTGTATTCTGTTTTTGCCACTAAGGTTAGGGGTCATGGCAGAAAAGTGTCCTCAAAGCAATCCACTTACCCAGTTAACAAACATTAAATAAATAAATGCATACATACATACATACATACGTAAGTACATACATATATAGATACATACATACATAAATAAATAATGCAAGCAGTCACCAGCAGATGTATGGGCAGCTCTGCCATACTAAAGTCCTAGTATGTTGCTGTATCATACCTCTCAACTGTCCCTGATTTTGACTCAAATTTTAGCTATGTCCCTCTTAATCCCTCCTACAACTGGTGAATTTTGGACAAAAGGTATTGAATTGTACTTAATAAATAATGACAATTATTAGAGCTATAGACTTCTTTTATTTCAAAAACTGTATATTAATTCACATTCTCTTATTCTGTCAATTTCCCAAGTTAATAGTACTTATATTTTAAAAATGTCCCTGATTGCCACTGGTTATTTGTGGATTTGCCCCTTACTCTGTTGAGATTTGTCCCTGATTGGTTGAGAGTTATGCGCAGCATTCCTTAACACACATACCTGACCACTGAGAAATCATTTGCATAAATAAAGTACACAACATGTGCATACTGATATCAGACATGTGATAGGAAAATCTGCATCTATACATACGTGCATAATAAACAGTATTGTGACAACCCTGTGTGATACCTTCTGCAATAGTCTCTTTTGTTGCAGGTGCGTAGCAGTGCTGTTGGTTCACTGTCAGGGTCTTCTTTTTTTACTTCCTTCCTTATGCATAACCTTACAGCACTTGGCAATGTAAATGCATGCAGACAACTGTTATGGACTACAAAGAAATAATGAGACTCAGATTTGAATGTCTATCAAAATTACACAATCAGACATAGAACAGATGCTGTTTCTGAACTGTGCAATACATTCCTTTGTTCCACTAATTGTCCCGCTGATTTCAGGGTATAGTTCTGGAGCCTACAATAGTGCCATATTCTTGAAATACCTCCCATACAAATATACATGTTGTCACATATGTGTGTGTGACTGTGTGCGGCTGTGTGTGTGTGTGTGTGTGTGTGTGTGTGTGTGTGTGTGTGTGTGTGTGTGTGTGTGTGTGTGTGTGTGTGTGTGTGTGTCTGTATGCATTCATCTACGTGTGTGTATGTGTTTGCATATTACTGCACAGACAATCTCAATCTACCCAGCAGCTAGCTCTCATCCATACAGTACACCTCCAGAACAGGAGGAAATGCTATGGCACACATTCTTTTTAAAATTGTTTTGACTGACTTTTACTTCAGTCTTCTACAGCTACTGTTCATCTTTCTCATACACTCCTTGTACATTTATGTACTTACTTTTCTTCTTGTCCAGTTTGCCTCCTGTTCATCTCCTCTTGTCTTCTATATCTCTCTTTTATTTTTTCTTCATCTCATATATCCTTTCTTTATTCCCTTTCCTCTCTGTCTTTACTGTCTGCAGTTATTATTTCCTCCCCCTTCTAATTCGTAACATTCCATAAGTTGTTCTTTCTTGTTTTCCTGATTTCTTCTTTCTTTCCTGAAATCATTATAACTCAGTTCCATCCCAATCACAATTATGCACTCTCCCTCAAGTAAAGGCTTTTGGTGATTTTAATCTTTTAATATATTTTTTAATATATCTGACAAACTGAGAGTCTAAAATCAGCTATTCAATAATTTGCAAATCAGCTATTCAATAATTTGCATCTATTCATCCCAAGATCATATACCATATCATCAAGCCAGTTATCCAACTTTTTTTAAATACCAATAGATTATCTAGGTTCCTCACATAAAAGGGTAATACTTTCCACAACCTTTCTACTCTAAAGTAGAAAAAGAAATGCTGAAAAAAAGGATTTATATGAAGGATAAGACAATATTAAACCATAGTTTCTCGTATTTTAGATTTTCAATGTGAAATATATATCCAATGTTGCTGCAAGAGCATTGTTTTTAGACACAAATCAACCCTCGTTGGCCTGTACCATATGGAGTAAAGGGATAGGTGCTTCAATCTATCCTTACATGGCAAGTGCTTGATAGATATAGTTTGCATCGTAAAGAATCACTGCAATATCTACAACCTTTTCCAATTCAAAGATATTGTAGCTGTAGAAGGACTCCCAGTACTCCAGCAGTGGTCTTATAACAGATTTATAAATAGGTATCATTACCCTGCTTCAATCTATCCTTACATGGCAAGTGCTTGATAGATATAGTTTGCATCGTAAAGAATCACTGCAATATCTACAACCTTTTCCAATTCAAAGATATTGTAGCTGTAGAAGGACTCCCAGTACTCCAGCAGTGGTCTTATAACAGATTTATAAATAGGTATCATTACCCTGCTCATCCTACTGGAGATACACCTGAGCACATTCCTAAGTGTGCCATATGGTCTTCTTATCGCATCATTTAAACACGTCTCTCAAATGACAAGTAATTATCTACCAGTATACTTTAAAAGACCCTAGTACATCCTACCATTGTTAAAATATTGTTATTAAAAGCATAAGAATAAAAGTGCAAGACCATGTAGTTCTTAGTGTTAGACCACATACCACAACTTCTATACCATTCTAATAATACATCAAGCAATTTGTAAAGGAGATTCTGGTCAGAAATGTTAGTAACAGTGCCACCACTTTTAGTGTCATCTGGAGATTTACTCAACCATTAGTTTAATAACATTAGTATTTGTGAGTTGAGTAATCCAAATAACAATGGACTCAACACAGACCCCTGGGAGAGTCCTACCTTTATTTACTTTATAGCCGAGAATTTGTTTTGTAGTCTGACATATCAACTCCTTTCATGTAACCAACCATCTAACCATATCTGAATTAACATCACACCTGTTTATGACTCCAGTAATCTCACTATATGGAACAGTGTTAAAGGTCTTAGCAAAATTAAAATATATCACACCCACAAAAAGACTCACACCCAAGACAGCTATCATATTAGGATGAAAACGAATCAAATTTCTCAAACAAAAATGCCCTGTGAGAAATCCATGAGAAATAGGTCTATAATCATCTGCAGTAAAACAAGAATGACATTTGGGTATAGGGACCACTACAGCCTTTATTTCCATTCACCGGGAACAAAACCACATTCTAATAATTACTAGAATATATTGGTTAAATACAATATCTAACAAAAACAAAAACAAACAAAAAAAAAACATTTAAATGTTCAAGCCCAGTGGCAGAAGACTAATTAAATTGTTTAGTTACCCTAAAATAATATCTACTGAAATAATCAGGCACTCTTACATTCCATTTTTTCCACTGCTGGCACTTTATGACCATTACAAATATTATAGCAATAATTGATTACATGGATTTGGTGTATTGAAGATTTACCCATGGCTGGTATGAGTTAATCTAGATGGTGAAGTCTGAGTGATTAAACAAAGCCAACCATGGGTAAATGTTCAATATACCACACCATGGAGTCGGTTATTGTTATTATACAATGACATTATTTAAGAAAAAAATGACTTTCTTTTCTTAAATAATATTTTTGTATGATGGCTTTATGGTGTTCTGCTTTTGATGGATATCCAGCTGCATTTTTTGATGTACTGTGCATGTGTATGGGACTTGTATTCCCATGCTTATGCAGTACATCAGTGCTGCGTAAAGGAAGCAACGAAGAAAGGAAGCTCTTTATTGCTCCTTTTTTTAAATAAGGTTTAAATTCAGACACTTTAGAGGTATGAGAGAGATAGAGTGGAGAAAATACAAGAAAAATCAGGTACATTTCTTTAGTTTTGAATAATGTACCCGATTTTCCTAATATTTTCTCCTTGCTGTCTATCTTGTACCTCCAGACTGTCTGGATTTCTAATTTTATCATTATTATTATTATTTATGGGGAAGAAAAGTTAAAAAGTTATAGCTTACACTAATGGAAAAAAGTCTGCGTGATTGTGCTTTTTCTCCATTAAGTATATGCTCGATTTACAATGGGCACGCTGGTTGGTCTGACCAATCAGCCTGCTTGTTTTTGAATGTTAATAGCCAGTCATTGTATATTATCAAATAACCTGTCTGCAAATGTACCAACTTATTTGTCTTTTCGGCTTTTCGTGGTTAGGGCTCACCACAGCAGAACTCCAGTCCGCAAATGATTGGCAGTAGCTTTTTTTTTTTTTTTTTTTTTTTTTATGGTGCCCAGTTGCCAGCCCGATGCCCAACCTTCACAAATGTACCAAACTAACATTCCAAAATCTGTTATTATGGCATGTTGGAAGTGATGTTAATATATGATACCTCGTCCTTCCCATAAATTCTCAAATGTTTATACAGTGCCTTGTTTGTAAATAAGATGATGGCAAATTGATGTTCATAGGAAACTTTAGCCTTACTAACTATTTTCCTAAAAGTCTATTTACCATTTTGAATTTAAGAGGGTTTTCTGTGTTAGGATTTTTTTTTACATTTTAACCATGACCTTTTCTTTCTTGAAGACACTTTGCTGTGCAATTATATCCAAGTGGTAATTGGTCCAGCAGGAATGGTTAAGACCCTAGATGCAACAATACACCTACTCAAACTAGTCAACCTATTTGTCTACCATGAGAGAAATCCTTTAGATTTCATTTTGACCGATTCCCTTGGAACATATATATTAGCATGACTGTTTATAAATTTGTAAAAATATTTCCTATGTACAATCAACACTTGGGTCATTTCTTACTATCTGCCACTTCCATGCTGTAATTTCCCAGTTAATAGCAGTAAACTTAGATCTATAATACTTTTTTGAAAGTAGTTTTTGGTAAGTTCTCTTAACATTAGGTACCTTAAATTCACAGGATATACACTGATGATAAGAAGAACCCAGTAAAGGAAACCAATATTACAGCTGATGGCCTAAAGTGCACTGCTGACCCACATTGCATATAAGGTCTTAACCATTCTAGCTGGGCCAGTTAAGACATGGATATAATTCTACAACAAATTGTCTTCAATTATATTGTTCACCATTTTAAGCTGGGAGAAAGAAAACTACAGTCAGCATATGCAGCAATAGTATCACCAGCAGTGATGTCACATTTATTTTAAAACAGTTTTGTATACATTGACAAAGTCACATATCACAGGCCATTTTGAAACTGGGAGATCTAAAAAAATAGGTCCATATCCCTTTTATATTTTTCATCAGATAACCTAACAGCCATAAGTTCACAGTTATCACAGGACGTAATTATATTGGAACTAACCTTGAATGACACAAACTGACACCCCCCCCCCACCCTTCTTGATAGTTCTAAGTGCATGGCATTCTTTATATCGTGGATTAATTATGGGAATATTTTTGTCACTAATTTATGTCTTGGTAACTGATAAAATATCAACATTTTCACCAGTAACTAACTGAAGCTTTGAGATATTAAGATTAATTTTTTGCAAACTTCTAGAAGTTGACAGCAAGCATTTTCAATTGTCAAAACACTCATAGTTTATCTTATTATTGTACTCATCCTTAAAAATGTTTTTACAATTCTTGAGAGCTTTGATGATTCAAGTGTAAGTTTTTTTTAGTGTTCAGTTTAGGTTTTGTTGATACCTGCTCCAATAAGGTAATCATTTTCACCACATTTCTTAGACATCCAGGTATGATAGTATTAGTCATTTGCCTATCAAACTGTGATTAAATTCTCATCATAATGTAGAGCAGAAAGAATGTCACAGAAGACAAGATAGAAACTAATGCTTTTTATTGGTGAAATATATGTTTTTAACATTTTCATGAAACAAACCTGTTTTAGTACAACCTGCATTGTTGCTGCCAACAGCTATTATTACAGTATCATTTGTACACTTAACAACAAGCTTTGAGACATCAGTTACATTAGCCATTTTATATTGCTTAAAACTAGAAACAGTAAGTAGTCCTCATTGAAGGGTGTAACCAAGTTCCCCAACCCTGTTCCTACAATTTTGCCAGACAGGGAGTATATTACTTGCAAATGACATGCCACCTCCCAATGCAATCTTATGTTTCTTTTTTTTCCCTAATTGGTCACCATCAGAATCATGGTCTAAAGAGCACAATGCCGCTTCAAAGTCGGTTATATTTTAAGACAAACCCATTACGATTGAAGAGGTTCATAATATTAGTGTTACTTGCCACAGTATCATCATATTTCTGATTAGCTGTCACAGTATTAGCTACTATACTGAGCCTTTTCCTAACAAACAATATCATATGATTTCTGAGTGCTAGATGCCACCTTAGCTGTTTCTATTGGCATTACCAAAATAGCATTCTCATGTGAAAAGAAATCTATAACCTGTATGTCATCAGTCTATCCACCAACTTCAAAGTCACTGGGATAAATTTTAAGTAACTTTGGGGTTTCTTTTCTCTTCTGGACTATGACATTGGGAAAGAGATTATTATGTTCCCTAAATCCCATTCTAAGGTACCTCTTGCATATGTAAATACATACTGAAATGAGTACCTAGAACTAGGAAACCTCTACCCAGTAAGCTATTTAAACACTAGTCATCCACTTGTTCCATATGGACTGGCTTACCAACAGAATGCTGTAATGATGTAATGCTCATGCAACACTTTATTTAATATCCTATTTCCAATGTATTCACTGCTAAACACACTTAACGTATAAGATGCATCCCTTTGAGGGAGGTGAAATTTATGTGGTCACCTTCCCTCCTACTGGGTATTCATCCTTGCCAATCACTATCCACAAAGTGACCTGCTTTGAACAGGAAAAGAAAGAAAATGAAACAAAATATCACTTCTAGTTCTTAAAAGAGCAACAGATGACATATAAATAAATAAATAAAAAGAAGTTCTGCTTTACCTTGACCAAGCTTTTAGGATCACTCAACAGGAATATATAAGAAAAACAAATGCACTGTGCCACCAGAACTAGCTATGGAGTTTTACTTCACAGAAGCTAACACATAAGCTGCTGCTACAGACAGGTAACTATCCCGCCTATTCTATTTTACAGAGTCGCTTCAAAGGGTAATGCAGCTCATTCAGCTGGACAGAATATTTGAGCAGAAGCAGAGGGAGGAGCCAAAAGTTTCTCCAGACAAACAACAACATTTCGGAACCAGATTCCTTTAATAAAAATCAACACACTTTGGAGGCCACAGAGCGAGTCACAGAATATTCATAGGTGGTTACTAGGGTAACAGCTCTAGAACCCTTACAATTCTAGCAATGTTTATCCCAAGTTGCCCCGATATTCAGTGGCTATGTGAAGGAAGTTCACATAGGTAAGGGTCCATGGTAGTTAATACCGACTTCCTCTGTCCAGGTGGGACATGGGCACCACCCCAGGAGCAAATCCACAGTTACCCAACCATTGATCTAGGTAGCATTTGACGAAGGTTATGGAGGTACTTTATTTCATGTGAATTGGAAGCTTGTTACAGAGAAGTGGCAGATTCTGGGAGATGCACTCTCTCCAGCATGACAAGTTCATGTCAGAGCCTAGGTTAAGTTCTCTTGAGTGAATGACCATCCTGCAGTTTGATTTACAGATATATAGCATTTCCATCAGGGGTAGGTCAGAGACTGCCCTGCAATCCAAGCACAAGTCACTTCTTAGCAACCTGCAGAAGACAGAATACAATGGCAGGGCTTTCAGTATTACTGCATAATACTTTTTTTGCGTACCCTGTAATTTCTTAGTGAGAAACCTCTGTGGTCTGTCCAGTTGTTGCAGGTGTCTGGTGAGGTACATGTAAAAGGAAGCATTGGTCTGATAATAGAATTATAACATCCTTAGATCTAGATGTGATGCCTCCACTTATAATACGTACCACATAGAAGGATTTTCTTATTACTGTGGATATGCGGTGATCAAATTTCAGATTGCTTTTCACATGAGTACCCAGATCATGTACCACTGGGTCTACACTTGGGGAGGGGGGGGTGTTGTCTATAATTTAATTAGTAGGGACATCAGCTTTCCCAAAGGGAATAATAATGCATTTTTTGTATTTAGCTTTAATCCATGGCTTTGGCACCAATTGTTTGTCTGAATTAACCCTGTTTGCAGTATATTAACATTGTTTGGGGACTCTGTGATTTCTCCCAGTTTGCAATTGTCAGCAAACCTGATCAGCCACAGGCCATCCACGTTTGTCTGGACTTCTGAGAAATAAATTCCAAATGGTATGGCATCCAACACAGAACACTGTGGTACACCACTAGCGACTGGTCTTTTGCTAGAGGTGAAGTCACCCACTTTGACAGTATGTGTCCTGTCGGTGAGCCAGTCATCTGGTAATGTAGGGGTTAATTCCCATTGGGGTGAGTTTCTCTATAATACCTGGGTGGGGGGGTTGTGTCAAATGCCTTGGCTAGGTCAGGATAGGAGATATGCACAGTCTTTCCCTCATCCAGAGCCTTGGTAACATTCTCGAGAAAGTTAAACCATGTTTAGCAGGCATGATCTACTTTTAATAAGAATTGGGTTGTGTCCAGAGTTTGGAGATTACCTGTGTCCTTATTAATAAGGTTCATAATGACTTTTTCCATCAAACAACAGGATATTCCTCCACTAAAGGTCACAGCACTGCCAAATTCTTCAGAAAAGCAAAACAAAAAGTGCTGACAACCAACAGGCCATATAAAAACTTTAATAAAATACAAGAAATAAAATGTGATTGGGTTCGGGCAAGGCCCTTCTTCAGACATTCACATACATTTAAAAAATCCTTTAAATACATCATTTTTGTTAAACATACATCCAATCATCTACCTTTTTTTTAAACTACACTCTTTTTTTAAAGCAGGTTTTAAAGGTATCGCACCATTTAACCCTGGTGCACAATACGAGGCCATTTCAATGATCCATTTCATTTCATTTTATTCTGTTATGTTCTCCAAATCACCTCCCCTAATATTCAATGCAATATTTTGTATCACCATGAAAGAAAAATTATGATCAAGACATATCTCCAAATGCTGATATAACGCATTATGGACGTTTTTCAATCGTATTGCTGACATATGTTTCAGTATTCTTTCTTTAAGTTTCTTTAAGTTTACAGTTCATTTTGCCTATATAATAGTATGAGCATGTATTACAGTGTGCCAAATATATCACATTAACCGTTTGACAATCTACATAGAAATTAAATTCATATCTCCTATTGGTCACAAGATGCACAAAATAATTTCTTTTACTTATGTATGGACATGCCTTAATGGCTGCAAGGAAATACTCCTGCTCTTGGGCTGTGAAATATATTCATGGCACAATAAATCTTTCAAATTACTATTGCGCCTGAATCCATAGCGAGGAGCATCACCTAAAATGCTGGCCAATTATTCATCACTCAGTAAAATTTTCCAGTTGTGTTTCACTATATCACAGATGCCACCTACGTTATTACTATACTTAAACATCATATGTGGCCTATCACTCTGTAGGGCCTCCCTATGTGCAGTATGTCCTTCCTGACTCTTATCAGAATACCAGGATTTGGCTGTATCTCTCCTCCTCTCCTTGGTACATACTAAACCTTTTTTTCAATAACCTTCTCATCATAACCTCTCTGCTGCAAATTAGACCTAAGGTTGCTCAATTCTGACTGAAATTTCTCCTCTTGGGTGCACAAACGAGAAATTCTATGTCCTTGACCCACTATTATATTTTCAAAAGTATGCTTCAGATGCATGCTGTTATAAGTTAATGAACTGTTTTTCCAACACTCCTTCTGGAACAGTATAGTTTGCAACTGCCCCTTTTCATCTTTGAATAGCGTCACATCTAAAAATTATATGGTGATGTTTGAGCTATAGACAGAAAATCAAAGAAAATCAGTTGTCATCTCTAAATATTGTATGAATGTAAATAATTCCTGTTCATTGCCTTATACAGTCTGGGCATAGCTGGTGAATCTGTGCCAGCCTTTCCCAGGTGTGTGTGTATGTGTGGGAAAATCAAATCTCAAAGCGTGTGTGTGCCAGCTACTTGGAGCATAGACACAGAACACTGGTTTCCCAGAGAGGGTAGTGGAGGACTTGGCTGAGGACTCAAATCTACAGCTGTGCCAGTGGGCAGACTTACTGGGGGACTGGAGAGAGAGAGAGAGGGGAAATACAGCCCCCAGACCGAGTGTGTTCCCTGTGTGGTTTTAAGGGAAATTATGCTTGGTGCAGAGAGCTACATCTAGAAATACTGTGCGTAGCTATTTTTGTAATAGGTTCATAGGTTAGTACTAGGCTAACTTCCCTTGTGAGCCATTTTAAGCCTAGCCAATTATCCCTTGGGAGACTTGAACCCTGCACCTTGTGTTTGTAAGGCAAACACCTTAAGCATTAGGCCACCCTCCCATCCCCCTTGTTCTAAGTGAAAGTCCCTCACTGGTGTCAGTGGTGAGAATTCAGGTTCCTTGATCAGTGGCCCAAAGAAGGGACATCACATATTGGTGAGTAGTGGTGTGAATATGAATTGAACCTCTGTAGCCTGTAGGCAGTTGTCACTGAAGGTGTGTGTACTATCAGCAGCCACAAGGTAAATATACAAAGTTTCATTTTCACAACAGTTTTATTTATTTTTTTGTTAGTTAATTTCATCAGGGAAAGCAGACAAATATGTCATCAGAGGATTATGGCAAGCTGACAAAGAACCAGTTGGCCAAGGTATGCAAAGTCAAAGGACTGGTGCATGCTGACCTCACTAAACAGGAAATTATTTCGGCCTTGGTTGTAGCTGTAGCCCAGACCAACAACCAGGAGGATAACCAGTCTGGTGATAGGGATTTGCAGCCCTCATGAAACAGGACATTTCACCTTTTCCTCAGAGGGCATAAAAACCCATTTGGAGTTAAAGAGACTTGAACTGGAGGCCAAATGTTTGGAATTAGAATCAGCCGAGAGACTGCTGCATTTGGATGCTGAAGAAAATGAGAAGCAGTGTCAACATGAAGGGGAGATGTCTCTTCATCAGGGTCATGGAGCTAATGGGGAAGGCAATAACCGAGCCCCAGAAACAACAAGGTCAGTAAATTTCTTCCACAGTTTACAGAGGGTGATAATTCTGATAGTTTTATTCATATATTTGAATAAGTATCTAAATAGTGGAATGTTGACCAAGGGCTCTGTGTATGATTGCTGACCCTCCCTTACTTCATGATAAAGCTGTAACTGCTGCTTCTGAACTGTCTGATACTGATTGTTTAAACTATGATAAAGTAAAACAATGTTTATTGGAATGTTTTAAGTCAACACCTGAAGCATAAAGAAAAAAGTTTTGTGAGCATAAACGGAAGGCAGATGAATGTATATGTGATTATATTTCTGAGTTAAGCACTTATTTTCATAGGTGGGTGAGTGGGTGTTACATCACCCCTTTTGAAAGCCTGGAAGATGTTTTGGTGAGGGAACAAGCCCTTAGCCCTTTACCTGAGGACATGAGAATCTGCTTGGCAGACCAGGAGTGTAACTTTGCAGATGAGCTGGGGAAAAAGGGGATCTCTACTTAGCAATCAGGACATCACTGCACAAGAAAGGGGTAACCAGTTCTACACATGGGTATAAGGGAACCCATGGTGGAAAGCCAAAACCACCCCAACAGATTCTACCAGTAGCAAGGGAAGCCACAAGTTTAGGTACATGGCCAGGATCAAGGGTTAGATGCTTTAAATGTAACCAGTGGGGACCATGTAGCATACAGATGTCTATGGAAGCAAGCTGAGGAATAAAAGTGGGGGGGGCATCAAGTGCAAATATCATTGTGTCAGTGGTAAGTTGTCTGGAGACAACAGGGCTACCATACTATCACCAGAGTTTATATCCTATCTTACTGGATGGACAACAGGCCACAGCTAAGAAAGACACAACTTCTGACATAACCATTGTGAAGTCTGCTGTGGTTAGAGGAGCAGTACTTTGCTTGTGCAATCCACTGCAGTCAGAGCTTCAAGATGGACCCCATTCCAAACGCCTTTGGCCAGGGTTCACCTTGACTGGGTGGATGAAAAGGGAAGCAAGAAAGTAGGTATGTTTGAGGACCAGGAATGATTTTGATAATTCAGTACCTTGTGTGCATGCAGTTAGGCACAGTCAGGCATAGAGACAGGCATGTGGGGCTGGTAACCTGGGGGAGACCCAGACAGCCCCCACTCCTGAAGCCAGGTTTAATGAGGTGACTATATAAGAGGGAACTACCCTGTAGTAGTGAGCCTGTAGGTGAGCCCCAGCTGCGGGTAGGAACTGATGTTTCCTTGGACAGAGTGACTAGAAGGGCAGAGGTGAGAGGTAGTACCCCTTCTGACAGTGAGGCACCACTGTCAGAAGATACCAGACTTCCTGTGGAAGGGGAGTTGAGAAGGGCCACAAAGGTAGAGTTGAGATATGCTCAGCTCTTGAACCCTACACTAAGAGGCTTGAGGGAGGTAGCTAAGATAGCACCTGATTCTCAAGGAAAAGGGGTGTCTGTATACTGGAACAAGGGGTTACTGTATAGAGAGTGGATCACTGAGGGAGGGCTAGAGGGTGAGGAAATACAGCAGTTGGTAGTGACTACAGCCTACTGTCTGGCACTTCTAGCCATAGCTCATAACATTCCTTTTGCAGGTCATATGGGCATAACGCTTACCAAGACAAATATTATGCAGAACTTTTATTAGCCTGGGATTGCAAAGGATGTAACAGCATACTGCGGGACTTGTGAACAGTGCCAAAAAGTAGACAAGGCAGGGGACAAGGTCAAAGATCCTTTGATGCCTTTGCCTGTGATTGAGGAGGCATTTCAGAGGGCAACTATGGATATTGTAGGGACTTTCAGTACCCCAAGTTCCACAGGGAAGAAGTATATCCTGGTGGTAGTAGATTATGCTACTTGATACCCTATGGCAAGGGCTCTGCCCTCCATTGAGGCTAAAAAGGTGGCAAATGTTTTGCTAGAGATTTTCAGCAGGGTAGGTTTCCCAAGAGAAATACTGACAGAGGTGCCAATTTCATGTCAGAACTGCTGGCTTGTCTGTGGCAGTGTTGTGGGGTGAAGATGCTAAAGACCACCCCTACCATCCCCAGATTAATAGATTTGTGCAGAGGTTAAACTCTACACTAAAGACCATGCTACTGGTACTTGCAGACCAGTTTAAGAGAGAGTTGGACAAATAATTGCCTGCATCTACTGTTTATATACAGAGA
The DNA here is from genome assembly GCF_019279795.1 of Protopterus annectens. Taxonomy (NCBI): domain Eukaryota; kingdom Metazoa; phylum Chordata; order Ceratodontiformes; family Protopteridae; genus Protopterus; species Protopterus annectens. Next base: position 723,353,748 of record NC_056730.1, on the reverse strand, counting down.
GATACCCCAGGAATCCACAGGTTTTTCACCCTTTGTGTTTTTGTATGGGCATAGGGTGAAGTAGCCTTTAGATTTGATTCCTGAAGAGTGGGATGGTGAGTGTGAGTCCCAAAATGAGTCTATTGTGGCATGTTCTAAACCACAGGACAAGGCTTGGCCCAGGAGAACCTGACAGGGGCCCAACAGCAAAAAAGGTCTGGTGTGACTGGAATGCTCGATCCCGAGAGTATGTTGCGGGACAGTAGGTTATGTTGCTCATTCCTGTCAGATACAATAAGCTACAGGCAGCTTTAGCAGGGACCCTTTAAGGTGGTAAGGAAGGTCAGTGATGTCAGCTACTTGGTAGAACTACTAGGCAGGAGAAAGGGGCACAAACTATACCATGTTAACATGCTGAAGTCTTACCATGATAGGGATACCCTTGTTCTAAGTATTTGCAGTGGGTGGCAGGAGAAGTCTGAAGTGGATCTATGGCGATATTGAGCCAGCTAGCAAAATACCGAGTTATTAAGGTGGAGCCTAGGGTTGCAGGCATATGACATGATAGTGCAGCACTGTAGTGGGTTCAGCAATGCCAATGCAGGTGGGTTCTCAAGACAGGGTATGGGTTAGTGTATTCCTGGACAGACTCATTCCTCTCAAGCAATGTTTCCCCAGGGTCACTTGAGAAACTAGCTTGAGTCTTCAAAGGGGAGAAGAGATGTGATGATGTGAGGTAGTGATAGCTATGATAGGAGAAGTAAGGCAGTGGATGTGTAACATTTGCCAGATTAGCTAGCTGGAGATCTGTAACAAATTATATTTCATTTATATGTCAAACTGATTAGTACAGGTACTTGTGTTAAAAATGTATTTGTAATGCTGCTTGTGTTAAAAATGTACCAACATTGGGTCCAGCTGGAGAGAAAAAAAATACACCTGTATCTCAGATTGTATTGTAACTTTTGAAATGAATACATTTTAACACAGGATATTGGAAGAGAAGAGGTTAATCTCAGTTCAGCTAGCTTTGAAAAATAGTCTGAAAATAAATTACCTGGTTTAGACCATAAAGATTGTATCTTACAGTTCTAATTGCAACCAGATTGTCTGTGAAAAACAGGACAAGGAATCCTACTGTACTGTCCATATGGGTGAACTAATTGCTACCATGGAAGGGTGGAAGTTTTGAAATAGTTTTATAGCTTTCAGATGTTATGACACACTTTAGCAAAGTTCTATCTGTGTGTATGGTAACACAAGTGATAAAGTCTCATTCAGTGTCTAGTAAAGGTGGGTAATGTGGGAACCAGAGTCAGATGACCAGATGTATGTGATGTCATTCTGTAATCCAGCACCAAAATGATGTTTTAATACTACATGGGACAGAAGTCTCAGGGCAGTCTGTTTTTGAAACCTGACAGAAGGAAGACCACTCACCAACTTCATCTTGCCTTGCTTTAGTAAGTAACCAGGGAATAGTAATTCTTTAGATCAGTCAGGAAAATATAGTGAGATTAGTTAACTATTATTTTTCTATATCTGTGTGAACCTTTCCATTTGTGGTATTTTTAATATTTCATATGATTGAAACTCTGGTGTTTATTGTAAATAGATCTTTAGCATTTTCATGCTCTTTTTTTATTTATTATTAAATAAATTTAAACTTTTCATTGCAGCTGGTATTTTAGAGAACATTTTAATCTTTGAGATTTGTTTGTATCTTTCTGCTTTTCCCGGTTAGGGGTCACCACAGCAGAACTCTGGTCTGCTAATGATTGGCAGAGGATTTTTATGGTGTCAAGTTACCAGCCCAACACCCAACCTTCAAAGAAGGCACACCTATTCACACACCTACCTACATGTCTTTAACATCACTCAACCACGGGGAGGACATGCAGACTCCACACAGAAGGGGTTCCAGCCGAGAATTGAACAGGAGAACCTTTTATTGTGAGGCGACAATGCTAACCACTGCACCACCGTGGCCTCATCTTTGAGATTACTTATATCTATTTGGTGACAATGGTTGCTTCTGCAAACACTGCTGCATTAGTCAAACATTACCATTTGTTTTAGTATTAATTTTACTCAGTATAATTGTGTACCCTTGTAAGAGCCTTACAATAGCTGGCTTTGGAGTGTGCTGGTGATTTTGAACTACCTTAGAGTCTGGGCATGGCTGGTAAATCTGTATCATCCTTCCTTTCCCAGGTGTGTGTGTGTGTGTGTGTGTGTGTGTGTGTGTGTGTGTGTGTGTGTGTGTGTGTAAATCAAATCTCAAAGAGTGTGTGTGTGTGTGCGTGCATGCGTGTGTGTGTCTGTGTGCACGTGTGTGTGTGTGTGTGTGTGTGTGTGTGTGTGTGTGTGTGTGTGTGTGTGTGTGTGTGTCAGCTACCTGGAGTAGGATCACAAAGCACTGGTTTCACAGAGAGGGTGGTGTAGGACATGGCTTGGAAAACTTGGCTGAGGACTCAGGTTTACAGCTGTGCCAGTGGGGAGTCTTATTGGTGGACTGGAGAGAGAGAGAGAGAGAGAGAGAGAGAGAGGGAAACCCAGCCCCCTGATTTGGTGTGTTCCCTGTCTGTTCTTAAGGGAAATTGTACTTGGAGCAGAGAGCTGCATCTTGTAATACTGTGTGTAGCTATTTTTGTTCCAAGTGAACATCCTTCACCGGTGTCAGTGGTGAGGATTCACTGGCTTAGAGGAGAGATGTTACAAGAAGCGTAAACTTCTTTATTTGAAAATGTGCTAAGCTTTATATGTTTTTACGTTAGGTTATGTGGGCATTCTGAGGGTGTTTTTTTTTTTCATTTTTTTATTTTTTTTGTTTGACGGTTTTCATTAAATCAAAATGTCTTGTAAAATGTGACATAGATTTAAATGGAGTTGATAAGAAAAAATGTATAAAGGATCAACTTGTCAAACTTTAGTGGGTACATGTATCACAAAAGCTGGAAACAGACATTTAAAAAGACGTCATATACAATAGGTGGAAATAAAGGTGATAATACTGATGCTTCTTATATATGCCTATAAAATATTTTATTTCTGTACTTTATAGTTATTTTGAATATTTTTTGGGTGTTAGTATAATTTATAATATGTAAAAAATGCAAAATCCAAAGCATATACAGGAGCAACAGGCAGTCCACCAGAATGAAAATGGTACGACAATTCCAAAAGTCAAAACGAATTCAAAGACTCCCGTTCGTAGAAATAACACCTTTTATTCGAACAAACAGTAGTAAACGCTTTCACCCTAAGGCTTCTTCAGACTATAAAACAACATGAACTTCCTGTTTTTAGAAAGCAGATGGTGAAACCAATAAATCAATTAAGTACATGATGTCATTAATCTCAATTGAGAATTTAAAGCGAAATGCATATTCAAACAATGTATATGTACATATATAAAAAGTTTTTACATACATAAAGAGCACTTATTCATAAATAACATATAACAAACATATACACAATGGTAAATATCTAAAACTAAATCATTATATAATTAAAAGAAACTAAACTAAAGCATTATGCTTTGGTTTAAAAAGTCTTCTTTTACGTAAAAAGGGATGTAGGCATACTTTATCATTAATTCCTGGTGGTTTATCCGCTCTACAGCGGATAATCCAACGTGCCTCACATTCCTCTGTATAGTTGATTAAATTACCCCTCTACCACTGGGTATTATGCTTTGCATGACAGAGAATTTAAAACTATGCAATGGACCATATTGCTTGCAATGTTTTGCTAAAGCATTATTTTCAGAACCCATCCTAATATGGTAAACATGCTCCCTGATGCGTTCACGTAACTGACGATTAGTTTCCCTATATAAAATGAAGTGCATTCCACACATCTAGCAAGGTAAACTACATTTTCACTGCGACAATTAGTTTGAGTTTTAAAATGATAATTATAACCTGTAATAGGATGTTGAAACACATTGTCAGTATCTATAAACTGACATTGTCTACATGAATTACAGGGAACAGTGTTATATATGGGAGTAAAATACGTAGTATCTACACCACCTGAATAATGACACAACTTCCGTTTTAGATTCAGCTTATTCTTATATAAGAACTTGGGTTGACGTCCCACCACATTGCTTATATCATCATTTAGCGATAGGATGTCCCAGTGCTTCATAACAATGCTCCTGATATCATCTATGTCATTTGTGAAGTATAATGGTACTTCCAGTCCACCTACTTCTCTAGGGGGTATAGTAGATACAATTTCCCCATTCTCAGAAAAATAGGGACAGGCTCTTGAAGTCCTTAAATCATTTACTACAGAAATAGCTCTATCTACTTCTATCTCCCTATAACATCTTTCCTTAAATCTTTTTCTTAATTCTAGTACCTCACATTCATAGCCTTCATCCAAAGGATTCAACCTGGAAGCTCTCATCAATTGTCCCTTAATAACATTGTTAAAAACAAAACTAGGGTGCATACTATGACAAATACCGGGTGTAGAGCAGAGTGGAGTATCAGCTGTCTTACGCTTCTGTATTGCAGCAAGTATAAACAGTTCTGTTCAACGCCAGCAAAAAAACTCAAATGCTTCCGTGTAAAAGCAAGTTCAAACAATTCTGTTCAACGCCAACACATAAAGCAAATATTCCACAGACTGAAGCTTCAGGATAACATCCACAGGAACCACAGAATCCAATAGAGGATAAAAAGATAAAAATCTTTATTGCGTGCACATAAACTGGTGAGCGCTTTCGCTAATAGCTTCATCAGACCAATAGCAATTACACAGGCAGATTTAAATACGGTCTGTGGCGGGAAACAACACTCAACCCTTAAAGTGATATTTCTAAAAACAAATTTTAAAATATAAAACCCATCATCATGACGTCAATGAGATCCACTCAGTTTGGATATTTAAAAATATATATATACAAATATATCACAAATATGAAAATATCAGGATATAGAAACAACATCTAGCGCTCATGGTTGCAGCAACCACATAAAAAACAAGTGCATAGCAACATTATCAATGCACAATAAAAATCAAGTTATTATAAGCAGTACAAAAAAATTGGAACAATATAATACAACATAGAATATCATGAATACAAAAAAACACAGAGGTTTATGAACAATATTAATGGCACCTAAAGAACATTAGTCAATGTGTGTCATAAACTAAGGTAGATTAAACTAATGTGGTAATAACTAAAACCTAGAGGGGACTTGAAATAATCAAATCTTTAGTCTCCTCATTCTCAAGAAGGGTTTAATGGGAACTTTACCATTCAAGCCTGGTGGAACATCAGCTCTTAATTTGATAATCCAAATACTTTCTTTGGACTCTGTTAGATTAGAAACATCCCCACCCCTTAGGGTGTCCCACAACTTCTCCAAAATCTGAAATTTAAATGCATGTGTGCTATCAGTCTCAGTGACATGTTTGGCTAGAGCGTTCCGTAAACATGCTTTTCTAATGTGATATACGTGCTCCCGCATCCTATCTCTAAGGCATCTGTTGGTTTTTCCAACATAGAATGCGGGGCACGTATTACAAGTGGCCAAATAAACCACATTGGTTGACATACAATTGCCACCTGCTTTCATCTTAAACTCTCCATAACCTAAAGGATGGACGAAAGTCATACTCTGGTCAACATAAGAACAAAAATTACAATGTCCACATGGAACTGTATAATGGCCAACTTCTGAGCCCATCACCCTCAACGGTTTGGGATAACATAACATTTTCTGTAGGTTCATCTTGTTCCTGTATATGAACATCGGTTTATCCCCAACTATCCGTTGTACTTCAGGGTCAACAGACAACACGTGCCAATGGGCACTGATTGTATCCTTAATAGAGCCAATATCCTTTGTGTAGAATACAGAGCATGGAACATGATCTAGCCTGTTCTCTCCAATAACCAGGTCAACATTCAAACCATTCACAGCCCCATCTGAAAAATAAGGTGCCGCTCTACCTGATCTCAGATCTTCCACAGATGCCTTAGAGATAGGATGCGGGAGCACGTATATCACATTAGAAAAGCATGTTTACGGAACGCTCTAGCCAAACATGTCACTGAGACTGATAGCACACATGCATTTAAATTTCAGATTTTGGAGAAGTTGTGGGACACCCTAAGGGGTGGGGATGTTTCTAATCTAACAGAGTCCAAAGAAAGTATTTGGATTATCAAATTAAGAGCTGATGTTCCACCAGGCTTGAATGGTAAAGTTCCCATTAAACCCTAAGGGGTGGGGATGTTTCTAATCTAACAGAGTCCAAAGAAAGTATTTGGATTATCAAATTAAGAGCTGATGTTCCACCAGGCTTGAATGGTAAAGTTCCCATTAAACCCTTCTTGAGAATGAGGAGACTAAAGATTTGATTATTTCAAGTCCCCTCTAGGTTTTAGTTATTACCACATTAGTTTAATCTACCTTAGTTTATGACACACATTGACTAATGTTCTTTAGGTGCCATTAATATTGTTCATAAACATCTGTGTTTTGTTGTATTCATGATATTCTATGTTGTATTATATTGTTCCAATTTTTTTGTACTGCTTATAATAACTTGATTTTTATTGTGCATTGATAATGTTGCTATGCACTTGTTTTTTATGTGGTTGTTGCAACCATGAGCGCTAGATGTTGTTTCTATATCCTGATATTTTCATATTTGTGATATATTTGTATATATATATTTTTAAATATCCAAACTGAGTGGATCTCATTGACGTCATGATGATGGGTTTTATATTTTAAAATTTGTTTTTAGAAATATCACTTTAAGGGTTGAGTGTTGTTTCCCGCCACAGACCGTATTTAAATCTGCCTGTGTAATTGCTATTGGTCTGATGAAGCTATTAGCGAAAGCGCTCACCAGTTTATGTGCACGCAATAAAGATTTTTATCTTTTTATCCTCTATTGGATTCTGTGGTTCCTGTGGATGTTATCCTGAAGCTTCAGTCTGTGGAATATTTGCTTTATGTGTTGGCGTTGAACAGAATTGTTTGAACTTGCTTTTACACGGAAGCATTTGAGTTTTTTTGCTGGCGTTGAACAGAACTGTTTATACTTGCTGCAATACAGAAGCGTAAGACAGCTGATACTCCACTCTGCTCTACACCTGGTATTTGTGTTGGTTTTTACTTTTCATTGCTGTTTTTACTGGGTGCACTTACTCCGTATAGACCTTTTTTCACTTTTAGGGTGCATACTATGTCTATGAAGAAGACTATTCCTAAAACATGCTTTCCTATGGACAGAAGTATTTAGTAGACCACTCTCAAGTCTTATAATGTTTACATCAAGAAATGATATGTTGGAAATTGAGTAATTTAGTGTGAACTTCAGAAACTCAGTCAAATTATTCATATTTGCCACAAAGTCTAATAGACTACTTTCATCACCTCTCCAAATCAAGAAGAGGTCATCCATGAAACGCCTATAGAAACCTACATGTTGTTGAAAGGTGGCTAGCGGAAAGAGTCATTCTTCTTCCCAATCAGACATCACTATATTGGCATAGCTATTGGCACAAGGAGTGCCCATAGCTACGCCATCAACCTGTAGGAAGACATCCTCATTAAAAATAAACACATTGTTATACAGAACTGTTTCCAAAAATAGTGCCAACAGGTCAACCATTTCTTCACCCAGAAGTGATTTCCTATTCAAATAACGCTGTACCATAGTTACCCCTAAATCATTTGGAATAACGGTGAAGAGACTAACCACATCCAAGCTTACCATAAAATAAAATTCATCATCACGTAAAGTTTTAGTATAACTATATAAATCTAGTAAAAACTGCTTACTGTCCTTAAGAACCACATTATTGGCATCGACAATAGGTCGTAAATAGTACTCTATATAAATTGAAAAGGGTTCTGTAAGCCAACCTTGACCTGACACTATAGGCCGCAGGGGTGGATTGGTAGCGGATTTATGAATTTTAGGTAAACCTTGAATTATTGGTAGACAAGGATCATTAACCCTAAGGTATTTAAACAAATCTAAGTTAATAATACGACTTTTGACCAGATCATCTAACATATCATAGACTCTGAATACTTTATTGGTCACTTATTGCATATTGATCTTAATGTAGACGTTGCCTTCCTCTAACATTAACTTCATATTGTCAAGGTAGCTACTTCGATCCATTAACACAATCGGGCCTCCTTTGTCAGCAGGTCTAACTGTGATCGTTCTATCTTGGCACAAATCCTGTAATGCTTTCCTTTGTAAAAATAATAAATTATGTTTAACTTGTCTTCTCCTGCGCCTGTTACCATTATTGAAATATTCATGAACATCATTTTCTACTAGCCTAGAGAAAGTATCCAATAAAGGATGTAATATTGGTGTAAAAGTACTAGGTAGTCGGAATGAATCTGTATGGCCATTACCATTATTCACGTCACTGATACTACCAAATTCTAAATGTAACTGCACTTTCCTTACATACATTTTAACATCAATAATAACATCTGTCAAATCACTACCTGTACTCGGTATAAAACTCAACCCTTTATTGAGTACTTGTAGTTCATTACTATTCAAAATTCTTTGGGAAAGATTCACCACTAGTGAGGATCCACTCTCTCCCACATCTTTTTCAAAGTGGGGCCTGAGTAGTCCCCTCCCGACCCCTTCCGCTTCTGTCTCCCCCTGCTTGCAGACCTCTGTCTGCCTCGTTGTGTGAACAGATCTATCGGGAAAGGGGTAGGACAGTCAGTATTTACAATGTTTTTTATATTAGTAGTTTTCCTTCTTACTACAGCTTCCTCCTTGGAGGAACCAGGCTGAACAGTAACATCGTTAGTGTTCTTATCTACATCATTGGTGTTCTTATCTACCACAGTATCATGGCAAACATTGGCTGAATCAGCATTTTGTGTTCGAAGTTCCACATTGTTAGGTCTATCATTATCTAACCCATCAAGTTCAACATTTACAATTTCATTTACATTCAAATTGACCACAGATTTATCGACAACATTCGAAGACAATACATTAGCAGCAGTGTTAAAATTCTGTCTCGGCCAAGTGAAGACATGGCCAAGTTTAAAATCTTTAACATCTCTCACAATTTTATGCCTTTTTTGTTCAAAAAGCCACTTCTCAAAAAGCATAACATTATCTAACAATTTTTCTAGTCCAATCTCCACCTTCGGAGAAACATATTTAGTACTGACAGAATTGAATAATTCAGTCACTCTTTTTCTCAACATGTCCTCTTCCGGATGATGAAAATCATTTAGCAGCCTCATATAATTGAAACTAAGTTCTAAATTGAGTTGCTGCCATTTATACAGCAACTCAGGATGAGAACTACCAGAAGTGGGCATTTTTAAAATACGTAGCCCACGTGGTACTATTCGTTTTTGTATACACGCCTCAAAATGTTGGCGTTGTAATTGTAACTTTTTCAACTTCAAAAAGTCAGATTCTAACCTGTTCAGGTCATCATTAAGTCCAGCTAAACTCTCCATTTCCATAGCATCAATGTCACTGTTCAGATCCGGTTCGAACGCTATTAACAAATTGTTCACGCCAGAAACACAATCATGGAACCTGGAAGACTTCCTGTTTAAACAAACGGAACGTTCCAATGTGTACGGCAGCTCAACATCACCGTCAAGAGTGACTGCCATTCTTCCTTTGTGGTTAGTAAAAACGTATAAATAATAAATAAAAACCAGCAAGAACCACAACAGGAAAATTGCTCCTGTAGTAATAAAACAAATATATAAAAAACGCAAAATCCAAAGCATATACAGGAGCAACAGGCAGTCCACCAGGGGGAGACAGAAGCGGAAGGGGTCGGGAGGGGACTACTCAGGCCCCACTTTGAAAAAGATGTGGGATAGAGTAGATCCTCACTAGTGGTGAATCTTTCCCAAACAATTTTGAATAGTAATGAACTACAAGTACTCAATAAAGGGTTGAGTTTTATACCGAGTACAGGTAGTGATTTGACAGATGTTATTATTGATGTTAAAATGTATGTAAGGAAAGTGCAGTTACATTTAGAATTTGGTAGTATCAGTGACGTGAATAATGGTAATGGCCATACAGATTCATTCCGACTACCTAGTACTTTTACACCAATATTACATCCTTTATTGGATACTTTCTCTAGGCTAGTAGAAAATGATGTTCATGAATATTTCAAAAATGGTAACAGGCGCAGGAGAAGACAAGTTAAACATAATTTATCATTATTACAAAGGAAAGCATTACAGGATTTGTGCCAAGATAGAACGATCACAGTTAGACCTGCTGACAAAGGAGGCCCGATTGTGTTAATGGATCGAAGTAGCTACCTTGACAATATGAAGTTAATGTTAGAGGAAGGCAACTTCTACATTAAGATCAATATGCAAGAAGTGACCAATAAAGTATTCAGAGTCTATGATATGTTAGATGATCTGGTCAAAAGTCATATTATTAACTTAAATTTGTTTAAATACCTTAGGGTTAATGATCCTTGTCTACCAATAATTCAAGGTTTACCTAAAATTCATAAATCCGCTACCAATCCACCCCTGCGGCCTATAGTGTCAGGTCAAGGTTGGCTTACAGAACCCTTTTCAATTTATATAGAGTACTATTTACGACCTATTGTCGATGCCAATAATGTGGTTCTTAAGGACAGTAAGCAGTTTTTACTAGATTTATATAGTTATACTAAAACTTTACGTGATAATGAATTTTATTTTATGGTAAGCTTGGATGTGGTTAGTCTCTTCACCGTTATTCCAAATGATTTAGGGGTAACTATGGTACAGCGCTATTTGAATAGGAAATCACTTCTGGGTGAAGAAATGGTTGACCTGTTGGCACTATTTTTGGAAACAGTTCTGTATAACAATGTGTTTATTTTTAATGAGGATGTCTTCCTACAGGTTGATGGCGTAGCTATGGGCACTCCTTGTGCCAATAGCTACGCCAATATAGTGATGTCTGATTGGGAAGAAGAATTACTCTTTCTGCTAGCCACCTTTCAACAACATGTAGGTTTCTATAGGCGTTTCGTGGATGACCTCTACTTGATTTGGAGAAGTGATGAAAGTAGTCTATTAGACTTTGTGGCAAATATGAATAATTTGACAGAGTTTCTGAAGTTCACACTAAATTACTCAATTTCCAAAATATCATTTCTTGATGTAAACATTATAAGACTTGAGAGTGGTCTACTAAATACTTCTGTCCATAGGAAAGCATGTTTTAGGAATAGTCTTCTTCATAGACATAGTATGCACCCTAGTTTTGTTTTTAACAATGTTATTAAGGGACAATTGATGAGAGCTTCCAGGTTGAATCCTTTGGATGAAGGCTATGAATGTGAGGTACTAGAATTAAGAAAAAGATTTAAGGAAAGATGTTATAGGGAGATAGAAGTAGATAGAGCTATTTCTGTAGTAAATGATTTAAGGACTTCAAGAGCCTGTCCATATTTTTCTGAGAATGGGGAAATTGTATCTACTATACCCCCTAGAGAAGTAGGTGGACTGAAAGTACCATTATACTTCACAAATGACATAGATGATATCAGGAGCATTGTTATGAAGCACTGGGACATCCTATCGCTAAATGATGATATAAGCAATGTGGTGGGACGTCAACCCAAGTTCTTATATAAGAATAAGCTGAATCTAAAACGGAAGTTGTGTCATTATTCAGGTGGTGTAGATACTACGTATTTTACTCCCATATATAACACTGTTCCCTGTAATTCATGTAGACAATGTCAGTTTATAGATACTGACAATGTGTTTCAACATCCTATTACAGGTTATAATTATCATTTTAAAACTCAAACTAATTGTCGCAGTGAAAATGTAGTTTACCTTGCTAGATGTGTGGAATGCACTTCATTTTATATAGGGAAAACTAATCGTCAGTTACGTGAATGCATCAGGGAGCATGTTTACCATATTAGGATGGGTTCTGAAAATAATGCTTTAGCAAAACATTGCAAGCAATATGGTCCATTGCATAGTTTTAAATTCTCTGTCATGCAAAGCATAATACCCAGTGGTAGAGGGGGTAATTTAATCAACTATACAGAGGAATGTGAGGCACGTTGGATTATCCGCTGTAGAGCGGATAAACCACCAGGAATTAATGATAAAGTATGCCTACATCCCTTTTTACGTAAAGAAGATTTTTAAACCAAAGCATAATGCTTTGGTTTAGTTTCTTTAATTATATAATGATTTAGTTTTAGATATTTACCATTGTGTATATGTTTGTTATATGTTATTTATGAATAAGTGCTCTTTATGTATGTAAAAACTTTTTATATATGTACATATACATTGTTTGAATATGCATTTCGCTTTAAATTCTCAATTGAGATTAATGACATCATGTACTTAATTGATTTATTGGTTTCACCATCTGCTTTATAAAGACAGGAAGTTCATGTTGTTTTATAGTCTGAAGAAGCCTTAGGGTGAAAGCGCTTACTACTGTTTGTTCGAATAAAAGGTGTTGTTTCTACGAACGGGAGTCTTTGAATTCGTTTTGACTTTTGGAATTGTCGTACCATTTTCATTCTGGTGGACTGCCTGTTGCTCCTGTATATGCTTTGGATTTTGCGTTTTATATATATTTGTTTTATTACTACAGGAGCAATTTTCCTGTTGTGGTTCTTGCTGGTTTTTAATTTATAATATGTCTTTAAGATGATGTCATGTTTAGAGGGATCATGTGATCTTTTTATATTTAAGGTTTGAAATTTTTGGCAGCCAGTTTTTATCTGAAGAAGACTGGCATTGGTTTTAAAATGAAAAGTGCTTAATAAAATACTCTTGAGTTTTACAAAGGTGACTGCTTCTATTTTATGTGTGGTTTATAGGTGGAAATAATGACTTCTTATCATAATGGGGCTACCGGCCAGGGATGAAGATTATGCTGGCATGTATTTACATTCAGCCTAAAACTGCTGCTGTGGAGCTTAAGACATTTTGGGGGAGAAATAATAAGCTTTTAGGTGGGAATATTTGATTTGCAACTATGAGGATGCATCTGGGTGTAGAAAGAAAAATATAAAAAAAAGGTAAATGTATGAATAAATTGATGAATATTTGGTATAGAAGATGTGAATTCAATATTAGGAACTCAGAGAGGATTTACATATTGTTCCCCAAGGTACAATAATTGGGCTAGACAAGATAGAAGTCATTTTTCACATGAACATATATATTTGAGTGCTTTGACACACATCCAATAATTATTTCAGATCATGCACCATTAATTACTAAGATAAAAATGCAGGGTAATGAAGTAAAAATTAGATAATGGCACTTCCCCACCTGCCTGTTAAAAAGAAGAATTTAAGGAATGTGTAGTGGAAATTATTTGGGTGTTACTAGGGAAGATAAAAAATCCTCCAGAACAAGTGAATGGGATAAAACGAAAGTGGATTTTAAAAACAGGCCAGAAATAAAAGAAAAAAGATAACAATAATTATTTAGAAGGGCTGATAAAGGTTAACACATTGAAGATAAAGGGAATCTCACAGAACAAGAAGAGGCACAACTGCAGACTACTAATGAGAAAATAAGGGACTACCTAGATAATATGAATGAGTTTAGAAAGATTGCTGTTAGGCAACTGTTTTCTGATAATAAATCCAGTGCACAAAATTTTTTAGTCTAATGTCTTGGGGAATAGAATGTAGAATGGCGTTGCCAAACTTTGGAGCCTATAACAAGAAACATAAGCATAGATCCTATAGAGCTACTAGAGATATTTCAGAAATTTTATGAAACTTTGTACAAAGAAATGGGGGAAATCAAGAAAAAGCACAAATTGAAACATTTATGGAAGAATTCAATATGAATCTCAACAATTAACAGTTAAGATAGGAGGTGATGAGATAAAAACAGTGATGTATAACCAATCTACAGGAAATTACCCTGCATTTTTATCTCAGTAATTAATGATGCATTATCTGAAATAATTATTGGATGTGTCTCAAAGCTCTCAAATGTATATGTTCATGTGAAAAATGACTTCTATATTGTCTAGCCCAGTTACTGTACCTTGGGGAATAGATGATATTTTGGTGGAAATTTGTAATCTAGAAGGGACAAAAATGATAAAGCTCTGGAAGGTTTTGTTTAACAGTATTTGAAGGGTGGGGAAGCACCAACAGCCTGGAAAAAGAACTGTGGTGACTGTAATACCTAAAGATGGTAAATACACATCAGATGTAGCCTCATATAGTCCCATTTCAGTTTTCACCCATGATTATAAAGTTTTTATGTTTATAATGGCTAAATGAATGGCAAAGTTGTTGCCAAAATTAATAGATATCGATCGGTGTGGTTTTGTGGAGGGAAGGCAAACATTCAACAGCATTACTAGAACAATGATGATCCAGAAGGAAACAAAACGTAAGAAAGTATTGCTGTTGTTCATGGGTATTGATCAAAGATAGCATTTAACAGAGTAAACTGGGATTATGTGAGTACAGCAATGGAAGCATTCACATTACCTTATACATTAATAAGGTTAATTAGGAAGATATTTGAGAGACTGGGGTCTAAAATCAAAGTGGGAGTCTTCCTCTCTGATAAGTTGTATCTGAACAGCGGAACCAGGCAAGGACATCCTCTTTCTCCTTTGTTATTTGCTTCATATTTAGAGCCATTGGCAAAGAAAATAAGGGACTCACTAATCAAAGATATAATTGGTATAATAATCAAGAAAAGTTAGCTTAGTTTGTATGCAACATTGTTCTGTACCTGATAAAACCAGAAAAGAACACTTTAGTGTTATGGAACCTTCTGAGACACTTCCAAGTTTTTTCTGGATATAAAATTAATGTTGATAAAACAAAGGTTGTAGCTGTAAACTATGCACCTACAAATGAATTGGTTTAGCAATACCCATATTTTTGGGGATATGATAAAATTAAGTATTTAGGAGTATGGGTTAAAAATGATTCTGTTATGGCAGTTTAGGATGTATGGAAAGAGAGTAAACAAAAGATAATAATAAAAACTAAGAAACTGGAAGCTCTTGCCTATGAATATGGATAGCAAGATACAAGCAGTAAAAATGTTTTTAATCCCTTTAGTTTTATACACAGGTCAGGCATATTTTATCAACCAGATGAGAAGTCACAGATGGTAATTAATAAAGAGCTGAATTAGTTTTGTCTGGAAGGGGAAGAGGGCAACAGTCAAGTAAGATAAAGTGATCCTTTTAATGGAACAAGGTAGTTTTGGATTACCTGATTTGAAGAGGTATTTTTGAGTTACACAGTTAAGACTGTTATGCATAACACAAACAGTACATTACATTTCATAGTGAAAGGAGATGATGATAAAGTGGCGGGAAATTTAAGAAATAAGGAGAGAGCAGGATTTTGGATTCAGATCCTTAAGGAAAATAACAACAGTCATAATAATATTACATTTGTAAGGTAGAAAAATGCATGCTAAGAGCTAAGCCGACAAGTGAATGGAGAAATGAGATTCTGCTGATCGGAATGACAGTGATTAAGGGTACACAGAATAGTCAAAAGAGGTCTTGAATTTACTGGCAGAAGCTGGCAAAGGAAGTGAGGTATTGGGAACAAATAATTAAACAGGGAAAGGTAATAGAATAGGAAAAGGCCAAGAAGACATTTGGACTACAAGCTAGATAGAAACTGCCTTCTCTATCAGAGATTGATATCACAGTACAGGCAAACAGAAAGGGATAGGAGAGTCCAAAGTGAGAGACTTGTACTGGTTGAGTTTATAGCTGAATCTAGAACAGGAGCTGCTGTTAAAAATGTGATAATTAATAGGGCATATAAAATACTGTACAATACATATAGTAATCAGAGGAGGTGAGAAAAGATTGGGAAGAATGCTTAGTTATGCAATTCACAAAGAAATAAAGGAAGGACATGTGTATGACTCCCAAATATATGAAAAAAAGCCTAAAAGATTTAGGATTTTTGCTTGTAAGCATTAACATAGGTACTTTTATACTTTGTACCCCAGGTAGACTCCAAAGGATTTTTCTTCAGGTAGATGGCAAATGTTGGATGTGTGATTGGGAAGAAAGTGATAATTGTGAGCTTATATTTTCAGAGTGTAATGAGTTGGCAGATTTTAACAATTCCTGACATAATACTCTGTCAGAAATATTGGGCAAGCAAATGAATGTACCTAAGGAAATGATTTTTGAGCTGCAATGCAGGATCTGAATTGCAAAGACATAATAAGGCCTTACTAAGTTTAATTCTGGTGGCTGCCAAAAACAAAAAAAATACTAAAAAATGGAAATCAACCATAATTGAAGTAGCAAATATTCTAAAAGAAATAAAAGATCAGGAAGTGGGATCTTTAGAAAAGTACAGGAGCAAATTACATAGAAAAAATGCAAATTATGAGAACAATACATGGAATGAGGTTTAAAAAAAGCAGGAATTGATCAATGTATGTAATGCTGATGATCATATTGTAAAGAAAAATGTATATGATACATTTTATTTGTAAATGTGAATTTGTTAATATGGTTTATTTTTATATAAATTAAAGTTTGCCTATGTCACAAGTGATAATTCAATAAAAGGGTTTAAAAAAAGAAAGGAAATATGGACTAAGCTAAAGGCATTGGGGGGGCTCAAAATCACGGGTACAATTTGCATATTGCTATTATAAACCTAAAGTTGCTAGAAAAGCAGGTTTTATATTAGCATGTATTTTTTGAAGGATATGAATTTAGAAACTCAAATATATGTCACTATTCATGACTACAATCCTCAATGATTTAGCAGAAAACTTCAAATTTTATGAGAAACAGACCAAAAATATGAGGTAAAAATCAGGCCATTCTACAAAAATCTGGAAAGTGGAGAGGTATACAGACTAAGTGATCAAAGCAGCTTTGGGTTTATTTTCTGTATTGATAACTTTCAGTGCTGCTCACAGATTTTGCAGTACAATGTTACATTCTTGTAATACCCATCCAATAAAAAAAAAAATCTACATATGCCTTATGCTCAAATAGCCAGCAAAAGGAATACCATGGGCTATGACCAAACATTACACTTTAAATTAGTTTTTCATCCAGGGCATCACACTGATTATAGTACTCCCAGTAATGATAATTCTTATGGACAAAGACTTTGCCTTCTAAATCTTCCTGGACTTCTCCCTCACACCCCATTCCCCTTCTTGACTACCGTCATACAGATATATCATCCCATTACATACCTGTTTCCATCCAGCCTACTTCACTGTCAAGAGCTGTTCACCACCTTAACTCCCATCTCTTTTACGTTTTCTGTGTGCTGCTTATCTTATTATCATATCATATAATTTGCAGCTTCTTTAGCCGTGTCTTGTTTCCTACCTGCTGTTCAATGAATTTACCCTTTACTTTTCCATGTCAATCTTCCCTCCATTCTTTTTCCTACCTAATACACCTCTCCTCCCCCCAAAAAAACATAGGGATGTTTTCCATTTCCTTACAATATTACCCAAATTTGTCACCAGTGTCATTAAAGTCCAATGTAAAATTATACCATGGATGAACAAAAGAGCACTTTTAGAAGCCAACTATTTATTAATGGAACTTAAAAAATAGCACATAATAGTGCCTTGGCAATGAAACCTCCTAGGGATGTGTAACAATAGTAAGAATGCTTCTAAAATAAAAAGCATGTCAAAGGAAAAGTTAATCACATTAACAATGTGGCTCAGGATGTCAGCCACATTCACCATCTCGACAATTCCATCCCAAACCCACTCATACTGACCATATACACCCTGCATTCACTATTGTGTCCTGCCATGGTGTTGTAAGACCATCAGAAATAATAAACTTGACATGTCACTGTCACTATGCAGCTGTTCCATAGTGGGTCATGTATGGATCAGAAAATACTATGATGTCATCACATGTGTATTTATTACAAATTCATTGAATGAGCATTTACAAACCTTTTAGCAAATATGCACCTTTTAATCCTATGCGATCTGTTGCATTACTCATATATAAGTGAACACATACATACAGATCTTGGCAAATATGCACCAGGCATGCAACTGTTTACAATGCAATCTTCATGCTTGCCTTGTAACTGTTTAACTGTGTAATATTTGTGTTCCTTGAGTTCAGGTTGTGGCTGAAAGGGTCTTTTGTTTGGTCTACTGAGTTGGTTAGCAAATAGGAATGAATGAATTTGTAAATAAATAAATAAACACAGTCTGTCAAATATTAGTAGTTATTATGCAATTACAGTTTTACAGTATTCCAGAATTTAGTACACTTTGCCAACAGCTATAAATATTTGTGAATGGTTGTAGCATAAGAAAGATTAGTTGCAACCTTTTTATTAGTAACAGAAGTTCAACAGAAAATGATATATAACTTCATAGGTTCTTCTGTCTGCACAACGTTCACCTGACAATAGATCAAACTATTCCATAACATTTTATTTGTATGTGCCATTATTCCTTAAGCTACTAATAAACATCATTTCCATTGAAGGTTATGTAAATACATGAACATTCTATGGGGCAAGCAGTCATCTCAGCGAAGTGTATGGAGCCTATGATTCTGCTGTGAAATCATGAAAAAGATAAACTTGTTAAGCTGGTCCACAGCACAAGATTCAATTTTAAAACAGTGTTTTGGGTGCTTATAAAAACTTGTAGTGCATGGAATGTGGTGATTAAGCTCCTATATCTGAAGAAAGACAAGTCACTTAAGTGCTTCTATAGGTTCATAGGTAAGCAATAGGCAGTTGGTCTGCAGACAATTTCAAGTCTAACCAAAAAACCTTATTCAAAATTTCCTTCTAGCCTTCAAGGAGGGCAAGAAAAGATAGACTGGGGGAGAATATGTGTGCCCATCCAATTATCAAGGTATACCTTGAAGATAGCAAAGGTGCTACTCTGCTTGACATGTAGTGAAAGTTTTTTTCAGAGGTGAGGGATACGTTAGGATATTAATCTATCATGCCAATGTGTCTTATTTATCTGCTGATGAAGGTTTAGTTCATTTAACTGAGTATTTGAGCTTCCATTAGTTTTGCAAAGGAATAGGAAATCAAATAGAGTTGGATATTACATGGTACAAAAGGCTAGCCATACACCTCCATGGAGGAGTCTGTAAGAAACTGAATACAAAGAAAGGTCTGACAGTCTTTCATGATAACTTGATTTTTGAGGCCACTTATCTTTTTAGTTATGAATCCCTAAGGTCTGTCACATTGTGTGATATGTTTAGATAAATACATGCCAAAACGTGCATTATATTCAGTAATGATTCTGATAAGATATGAGTAAAGGGGGAATTAAAACTTCCTTGGATCTAGTGGAGATGCCTTTGGAAATAAGATTGGCCAGATAAAAGGCTTTTCAAGCCATTGTGGAGACACAATAGTCAAATGATTTGGAATTATCAACAAGAGTACCTAGAGCCATTACTACAGTGTCTGACTGGAGGATGTGCATGTTCTATACTGTAAGTGAAACTATTTTGTTTACTAAAATGAACTAGTCTACATTTTTTACATTTAATTTGAGACTATTGCTCTTGTACCAGTTATTAACACGGTCTAAACCATGTTGTTATGCTTGGGAACTAGTTGAAGATTAAATAACACTCAATTTACAGTCATCTGCAAACCTAGTTAACCATAGGCCAACAGTGCTGGCCTCAAGGTCTGAGAAATATATTCCAAATAGGAGAGGGCCCAAAAATGAGTTCTGTGGCATACAACTGGCAACTGTTTTGCATTCAGAAGTGGCACCTGCTACTCTAACCATATGAGTTCTGTCAGATAGCCAGTTAGCTATACATGACACAATAAAAGAATTTATATTCAGATTTATGTCTATCAGTAATGCTTGCTGGGAAAATAGTGCCAAAGGCCTTGGCCAGGTCTAGGTATGCTATATGCACTCCATAACCACTTTCCATTGTTTCAATTACATTTTCAAAGAAATTAGTGAGGTTAAAGAGGCAGAACCTTCCTTTGATAAAGTTAACTTTATGAGGGTCCAAGGTGGAGACATTTTTCAATGTCCAGATTAATGAAGTCTGAGATAAAGAACTCCATAGCTTTACAAACAAGGCTAGTGAGATTAAAAGGTCTATATTAACCAGGGTCCATGGTTGAGCCATCATTGCATAATGGCACTACAATAACTGTTTTCTAGGCTTAAGGAATGTAACCAGTGGAGTGGCTTGGATTAAAGACTTGAAGTAAGGGTTCAGCAAGGCCATTATTTGCCACTGATAATCAGGCAACCTTGTATGCTGTCAGAGTCATGCATGAAGTATTTTTAGTTTTTGAAAGGGCCATGAGAACTTGTTCCATATTAATTAAAAGTTGACGGGGATTGTGGAACCTGTGGGACAGCTCTAACTGTGAACAGAGTAACATTTGCACTAAATTTGTTAGCTAGGATATTAGCTATTTCTTTTCATCAGAGAGTGTATTATTGTAGACTAGCTCCAAACACTATTTGATGTTAGTTCTTAACTTCCTGACATAGTTAAAGAAAGATCTGTAGTTATTTTTGGTTTTAGGGGCTATTTTAAGTTCATACTCAGCTTTGAACTTCCTGATGATTTCCTTACATTCTTTGTTAGTTTTCGTGAGTATGCTGTTATGGTAGGTAGAATGAAACTTCTTATAAGTATTAAGCAGTTTCTTTTTCTTATTACATAATTTATTTATATGGGTATTCTACCACAGAGGTTTATTTTTAAAATTCTCATTATATCTCTTGTAGATAGGGACTGCCTTATCAGCAGAACTATTTAAGTGGTAGTAGAAGTCAATGGCATATAGCTCGAGAGCTGATCTTAACAAATGTTAAGCACCTCCAGCTTCATTTGTTAAGATTGGTAATGTACTAAGCAGTTACATCTGCTAATACTTGACAGCATACCACAGCGGCAGAATAAAAAAAAATATTGTGTGTCAGTAAAGTGTCTTAACTTTTTCTAAAGTAACAGAATCTCTTATATTCTCTTTCTGACAGTGCTTGCTAAGTGCTTTATATCTTTGAAAGCCAGCAAAACACTTTGCAAATTTTTTTCCTGTAACCAGTAGTAAATGGAGCAGATAAAGCTCCATGAAGTACAAAAATTTATTATTATTGTGTCTAAGATCATAACCTTTTATTATGTGTTCTCATCATGAATGCCAGGATTCACTTCAAAAGATTCATTCTTGATGTGAATTTCTTGGCACCATGTCTCGAACATATAATAAATGGGTTATGATTGGCGACCTGCTTATAATAATGTATGTTAAGCATCCCTAAGTACAGATAAGATCAGATCTCCTATTTGGGACTAAAAAAAAGTCAGCGATGACTAGCAAACAACAGTATCAGAAAGGAAAACACTTTTTAAAAGTTGTTAGAACTTTGATTTAGCACACTTAGAAATTAATGTGTGGCATAATCAAATATCTAACAGTTTTTAACACCATTACTTTTATCGAGGGGCACTTCATTTCTGCCTACCTTTTCACAGTGTTAAGTGCTTTAAAAGCTGGTAAGACACTGCATGCTCCTGCATTTTTCTCTATAAATGATAGTACATGGAGCAGATAAAGCTCAATGCATTACAAAGAACTATGATGGGTTCACTGATCATAACCCGATATTACATGTTCTCAACATGGATACCAAGAATCACTTCTCCAACTTTAATCTTGAGGTGAATTCCTTAGCATCCGTGTCTCCAAGCTCATAATAATCTGGTTATAATCAGGATGGATTCATAATCTTCTGTGCAGTACCTTACTCAGTTGAATGGCAAAGGGTCCACAGATAATTGCTGAACCTCTCAAAGGGTTGAGCACTCATGTACATGCCTTAGCCATGAGTGATTAGTGTATATCCTGCTAGGTGGACAACCTTTTAGAAGAAATGTTACGGCACCACCATTTTATTCTGTTTGCTCTTAAGTGTGGAAGTGCTTTTATTCTGCTGTATTTACTACTGTTTGTTAGCCTGATTAAAATTGTATGCAATTCTAAGCCTCTTAGTTTTGGCTTTAGTACTTGGGCTTCAGGCCAGTTATTTTACATTTAAGAAGGTTTTTGTGGTCTACACTCTTGTGGACAAACCATTATCAAAACCCTCTCTCCATAAGTCCATCCAAGTTTCAGAACACTACATCTGGACAATTCCCTTCAGTTTTTCCAGCCAGCCTGGTCAACATAGGTATACTGAGACAATGTGGCAACTCTCTCATTTTTCCTAGCACATAATTCTTCTACTTGAGAGAAATGCATCTATATCGGTAACCTGGACTCCATGCTCTCTCTCACCACAGTTAGTACTTCTGACAAATAGGAGATTGCCAGCACAAACACCACACCACCCATATCACATAGCCTAACACAACACACACACACACCTATGCAGAGGTTCTCAATAAAAACTAACCTAAACAGCAGAGACCTCCAAAACACACTCACAAACATTCCACATACAACACAAAACACATCACAGACAACAGACAAAACACCAGTGTCTCACAAACACGACCCATAAGTCATAACAATAAACTCACACAGCCCATAAGGCATTGGTGACTCGACTGTGAAACACAACGATGTCCCCCTTACCAGGCTTGACAAGGAGAAGATCATGGTCAGTTGTCTGTCAGGTGCCAGAATCCACCACATCAAGCATGCACTTACATATCTCAACAACAGGTACAGGTATGACACTGTCATTGTCCATGTTGGCATGAATGACTTGAAACATACCTCCCTGGACTATATGAAGAAAGACATGATTGAGATCTCAGAGTATGTGGCCTAGGAGGGTATGACCCTGGGCCTGAGCAGCATCCTGCCTTCACCAAGAATTATGCCACAATACCAACAAAAGATGATTGGCTTCAACAATTGGCTTGGTTTCTGGTGTCATTCCAAGGGAATCCAATATCTGTCTGCCTGGGATGACATAGTTGACAGGTCTCGATGCTTTGCCAGAGAAGGCCTTCACTTGTCACCCCTGGGATTCTGGATTCTGGCCAAGGCTCTTGCCTCCCCCATTGTGCCTTTTTTAGGCAATGTCTCAAAGACAAATCTTCCAACATAAAAGATTTGTCAGAAAGAAAACTGAAGGTCATACTGCTTAACACTAGGAGCCTTAACCTGAAAATGCACTCACTGGAGGCTCTCATTGCACTGGAAGATGCCAACATCTGTGCAGTCATGGAAACTTGGTTGAAGGATGCAAAGAGAAACCCTTCCTTACCAGGGTACACCTCATTCTACACATTCCAATTCCAAAATGAGGTTGGGAAGACTAAGGATGGTGGAGTCTCTACTTTCATTAAAGACAAGCACACCTCCAGACTGGTTTGCCAGCATGATGCACTAGATATACCCCAGGTGCAACTGACAACTGGCAAGACACCCATCCAAGTTATAGCCACTATAGACCTCCCTCCATGACTCAGGACACCCACTTCTCCTACCTGGACCTACTTGACTCCATCAAGGTACCGCCTAACACCCTGATCCTTGGGGACTTCAACTATCCACAACAGACTGGGTGAACTATTCCTGATCTAATGCACTCACCTAATGATTCCTTGACTTCATCAGTTCTAATGCACTAGACCAGCTTGTCTTATCCCCTGACAATCTAGACTTGGTTCTCACCAGCATGAGTGACCATTGCACAACCCCATAGTAAGGTCTTCCTTGGTGAGATCGGTCTGTCTCACTCAAAGTTTCTATCCCATCCAACACCCCCCCCCCCCCAGCCATTACCCGGCTAAAAACTTCTCAAAAGCTGACCACAACCTTCTAAGGGAGGCTATCAGTAGCTTCAACCACCGCCCCCCACAGAGGATGCAGACAAATATGCTGAACAGTATGCCAGTGCAGTATACAAGTCCCTGTATAACTGTATGTACTCAGCCATACCCAACAGAACTAAAACCTGCTCCTCAAGAAAATGCAAACCTGTCTGGTGGACATCCTCTATCAACAGGCTTTACAACAAAAAGAAGAAACTGTTGTCCAAGGATAAAAAGGCACAGATTCCCAATTGGAATAACTTCCTTCTTAGACTCAACAAGCAAATTGGATCACTAGTGAAAACCTCCAAAGCCAGTTATGAATTAAAGCTAGCTTCTGAAACAAAGGAGAACCACAAAGCCTTTTTCAGTTACATCAGGAACCTCCATGGCAAAGGCCAGGTTTGCTCCGAATGAGTTCTTAATGGTACCATGTGCACTGATCCTGTTGACTTAGCTAACCTGCTAGCAGATAGGTTCAGCACAAACTTCACCCCCCTGCCCCTCCCAAAGGCCCATTCAACATTCCCAATACTTGTCCCTTTCCTCACATATCTGTAGAGGAAGTGTCAAGGGCCCTATCCAAGGCAAAGAACACAGCATCTATGGAGCCTGATAGTATCCCAGGCTGTATTCTGTACAATTTCCAGCAAGAACTAGCCTCACCATTGAACACCCTATTCAACTATAGCCTAAGTACAGGCTTAATTCCAGCAGAGTGCAGAACTGCCATTGTCAACCCCTTGCACAAAGCTGGTGCCACTACTGACCCTGGAAACTATTACCCCATTCACTTGACAAGTCTGATCTGTAAGGCCATGGAGCATATTGTTCTGGACCTCATAAACAAGGACATAGGCATTCTCCAAGCACTTGACCCCACCCAGTTCGGATTTGTCAACGGCAGATCTTGCCTGCTGAACCTGGTTGACTTTTTTTGTGTGTGTGTCATCAAGGCTCTGGATGAGGGAAAGTCACTACATACAGCTTACCTTGACTTGGCCAAAGCCTTTGACACAATCCCCAACTTAGACATCATCAAAAAGCTAATACAACTTGGCATAAATCCCTATCTCATCAGGTGGGTGGCAAACTGCTTCACTGATAGGACCCACAAGGTCAAAATAGGTGTCTCTACCTCCAACAGCAGATCTGTCACCAGTGGTGTTCCCCAGGGATCTGTCCTGGGACCCCTACTGTTTGGCATCTACTTCTCAGAGGTCCAGGCAAATACAGAAGGCCTGTGGCTGACCAAGTCTGTAGATGACTGTAAGTTGGGTGCTGTCACTGACTCCCCAAATGATGTTAACATACTACAAGTGGGTCTCACAGCAACAAATGACTGGTAAAAAAGTCATGACCTTAAGTTAAACGCAAAAAAATATATTATACCATTCGGAAAAAAACATGGTACCTACTGTTTACCACATCAGCGGCAACCACCTATGCACACAACCTGTGGTGAGAGACCTGGAAACACAGGTTGACAACAATCTCACATTTGACCATCATGTAGAGGCAGTGGTCAGGAAAGCCTTTTACTTGGTTCATCTCATAAGTAAAGGGATTGCATTCAGAAAAAAGGAGCTTATTACCTCTCTGTATTCCTCTCTCATTAGGCCAATAATTGAGTAAAATTCCCCATTTGGTATCTACATTTCCAAACACCTGCACCAACTGGAAAGGCCACAGAAATACCTCACAAAGAGAATCCATGGCCTGCAACACCTATCCTGTGTGGACAGGCTCAAAACACTATCACTCAGATTGCTCGGAGGTGATCTGTGTCTCGCCTACAAGGCAATCTCAGACCCTGCCCTACTAGAGATGCTCCATATCCATAAGTGTAATTCCTCAGGCATTTCCTGATCGAAAGGCCTAAATCTAATATGTGACATTAACAAAACTTGCTTGCTAGAGAGACAGGT
Organism: Protopterus annectens; assembly: GCF_019279795.1. Classification (NCBI taxonomy): domain Eukaryota; kingdom Metazoa; phylum Chordata; order Ceratodontiformes; family Protopteridae; genus Protopterus; species Protopterus annectens. The sequence continues at coordinate 723,328,027 of NC_056730.1, read as the reverse complement.
TTGTCTCCCAGAGATTGCCCTGTCTCTGGAATTGACTCCCCACACATGTGAAACAAATTACATCACTGAATCTCTTCCAGGGCAGCTTTGATGAGTGGATGGGAAGCTACAAATTTGTCCCTGGAGTTCCACCTGTGTCCCTTATTGACGGGGTGATAGGTGTTGATTGAGGTTTCTTTTTTGGGGACAAACTCTTGGCTAGGCTTGTAAGGGCCCCAGGGTCATTAGCCTAGTAACCTCCAATGATCCTATGATCCTATGCATTTGACAGCAGAGGTATACATTTACTGGAGGAGTAGTGCTTAAATACCTTGAATTCTCAATTGTACATCAAGCATAGCAACTGCATCATGATGGCAAGGTGGTGCGTGAACACTTGTCTGGAGTAGCAAGAGACGTTGATAATGCTTTCCATTTGTAGGTGTTACAACATCCATCTGTTGGACAACTAGGGGTTCCATTACATCATATTAAGTGGATGGTGCAAGCAGTTGACTTACACCATGCTAGGGTAAAGGTATTTACTTCAGTGGCTTTTCTTGGAAAAGGCCTGGTAACCTGAAGCCCTGCAGGGGGCAGTTCATAATAAAATTTTCAGTTTGGTTTATTAAGACTGATGATATTTACAGTGCTGCATACTCTGTCATGTTTAAACAGCTAAAATAAAAATTCAAATGGCAATGGCCACACATGGAAAATAAAAACAAACCAAGTGTAACATGGTCAAAAACTTTATTGAATGATGCTAGAAATAAGTGTTTTTATCTGAACCTTAAAGAATTAATCAGATTACTGTAGAAAATCCATTCATGCACAGAATACTTATAAAACTTCTTAGTGATATGAATGAAGTCTCTACTAAAATATCTGCAGACTATTTCTGCTATGTAAAATAATTTTTTTTTTTTTTACTTTTAACCTCTGTCTTTTCAAGACACATTTAAATTTGCCATCTCAGAAGAACAATGCTTTGGGGCAGGGTATGACATTTCTGTATTTTTACAGAAATATGTTGGACTATCGGCCATCTGAAATAAGAGCGATTCTGACAAGCACATGCCCTTACTACAACTCTAGTCGTACCATTGTTTTTATTTTCTTTTTATAACATTTTTCAAGTAATACACTTATGCTTACAAATGCTGGTTTCTCCGAAACTACAGAACTTACTGTTGGTCTCCTTGTAAAATATTCCAATTTTCTTTGATAGTATTTCTTATTGTATAGGTATCTAAAATGTATGCAAGCACTATATGAGGGGAGGGGTTGGTATAATGGTTAAGGTCTTTACCTCAAACATAGTAGACACTGGGTTTCATTCTTACCTCAGGTTGTTGGCTAGGTGCATAATAGTATGCAGACTGATAGCTTAGTATTTGCCTAAGAGAGAAGGAAGTTATAGGAGTCAGGAGAAGGAGGAAGAGTAGGATGTCTGAGTGGAAGGTAACGTTTTGAGAAGGTATACTTGTCAGCAGTGGAAGTATAGCATAGAGATTAGGAGGGGTGGGAGCAGGAGCATTCCCATTTAGAAGAGAGATAAGAGTGGCGTAAGGTCTTAAAAGTAGAGAGGTTCTGGGTAGTTTGAATATGGGGAGGAAGTGAGTTCCATTTCCATGCTAGGGAGAAAGATAAAAGAAAATTGGCCAGGAGTGCGTAATGGTTTATACACTTCCAGTAGGTTCTGTTTATTAGACCTGAGTGATCAGTCAGGAAGGTGCATGGTAAGGGTGGAAGAGAGAGAGATAGGCATTGAAAAGGCTTGAAGAGGAGTTTGTGGGTAGTGGAGAGTTGAATGAAGGAGAAATAGTTGGGGAGCTCTACCCAGTTTAATGATCGTAAGGAGTCACAGTGATGAAAGGAAGATTTGGCACATGCAGCAAACTTTGAGAATTTATTGTAGCAGGATACCAGTTTAATTGCTTCTTTATATTGACAAGAGTGTTTTCATCATGCTGGGTATAACACTTCCATATCTTGGCTATGACTTTTTTCTTTTGTTGTAAAGCTAATTGTCCAGCAAGTATTCATAAATAGTGTATTAGAATGATACAGGCACATTAGTGGACCATGCTACCACAACAACACATTAAAGATGGACCTCAATTATGCCAATACACATGCAATGGTTTACACATAGCAATGATTATAGCCAATGATGGGTGTGTGTGTGTGTGTGTGTGTGTGTGTGTGTGTGTGTGTGTGTGTGTGTGTGTGTGTGTGTGTGTGTGTGTGTGTGTGTATTAAATTGTTGGAAATATAACCTGATACATGAACATACTATATGGAGATCCTTTATTTAGTGACATCTAAGGCCATGCTTTGTGTACATTACTAACACAAGCAAGTACATATCAAACTGTCAGATGTGTACAGCTAAAGAAATGCAAAGGGAAACCAGAGTCAGAAAGAACCCTTTATAGGTTCATAGGTTGGTACTAGGCTATCAGCCCTAGGGCCTATACAAGCCTAGCCATAACAATTCCCTGGCTATTTCTTCCCACATTATTTACTTTCCTGGACCCCTGTCTAGCAGGGCGACTGACGTGATCCCTGGGGTGAATTTCCTTTCTTCCATCCAATCATCAAGGTTCCTCTTGAAGAGGTCCAAAGAGGCACTCTGCTTGACATGTATGGGCAATCTATTCCAGAGTCTGGGGAGTCTCTGGGTCAGGAACCTATCCCTCCAGCATGTTTTGTTTATTGTGATGACAAGGTTTAGATCCCTGGAGTGTGTAGCTCTGAGGGATTGGGATTTCTTTAAGTGTAGCATGTCCAACAGCTCTGGGTTTGACATGGCCTTGTATGTTAAGCAGAGATCGCCTCTGAGTAGGCGATATGCGACAGAGTATAGCTGGAGTTTTTAAGGCGGTCAGCGTAGGGCATCTGCTTTAGGCCTGTGATTCTTTTAGTGAGGTATTTCTGAGGCCTTTCCAGTTGTTGCAGATGTCTTGAGAGGTACATACCAAATGGGGCGTTGTATTCTATAATGGGTCTAATGAGGGATGAGTACAGTGGGTCAATGACCTCCTTTTATCTGGATGAAAAGCCCTTCGTGATGAGGTGTGCCACATAGAAGGATTTCCTGACTGTTGTGGCGATGTGGTTATCGAAGGTGAGACCACTGTCCACCTGTGTCCCTAAGTCTCTTATCACACTTTCTGTGTTTAGTGTACTGCCACCTATATGGTAATTCATGGATACATGTTTTTTCCCAAAGGGGATAACAATACATTTCTTGGCATTGAGCTTGAGCCCATGGCTCTGTCACCAATCATCTGTTTCTGTAAGGCCCTTTTGTAGAGTATCCACATCATTTGGGGATTCAATAATGGCTCCCAGTTTGCAGTCATCTGCAAACTTTGTTAGCCAGAGTCCCTTAGTGTTGACATGTACTTCAGAGAAGTAGATGCCAAACAAGAGCGGCCCCAGGACTGAACCCTGAGGTACTCCACTTGTCACTTGTCTGGAGCTGGATTTGGAGTCGGCTACTTTTACAGTGTGGGTTCTATCAGTAAGCCATTTAGCAACCCATTGGGTGACATAGGGATTAATGCCCAACTTAGTAAGTTTATCTATGATTCCAGAGTGGGGGGTGGTGTCAAAGGCCTTGGCAAGGTCTAGATAGGCTGTGTGGACCACCTTACCCTTGTCCATGGCTCTAGAGACTGAGTCAATCAAGTTCAGGAGACAAGATCGGCCCTTCCCAAACCCAAACTGGGTGGGGTCCAGTGTTTGAAGGTTGCCAATGTCTTTGTTTATAAGTTCCATGATAATACGCTCCATGGCCTTGCAGATAAGGCTTGTCAGACTGATGGGACGGTAGTTTCCGGGATCCATGGTGGATCCCCCCTTGTGGATTTGGATAACTGTAGCTCTGCACCACTCAGTGGGCATGAAACCTGAGGTGAGGCTATGATTAAACATGACACTTAGGTGAGGTGCCAGTTCATATTGTAGTTCATGTAGTACACAGCCCGGGATGTCATCTGGTCCCATGGATGCTGTATTCTTGGCTTTAGAGAGTGCGTTTTGTACCTGTGTGGCCGTTATTACTGGAATTTGGCAATCGTCCGGTATTGAGATGGGCCATTTAGAGGGTGAGAGGGGGGTGAAGTTGGCACTGAATCGATCTGCCAGGATATTGGCAATATCCTTCGGATCAGTATATTTAATGCCATTCTGTTTTAGCTCAGAGCAGATCTGAGCATTGCCATTTAGATTCTTGACATAGTTATAGAATGCTTTGTGGTTGTCTTTGGAATCTTTGGCAATTTTATTTTCGTAACTAGCTTTGGAGGATTTTATGAGACATCTCAGTTTCTTACTGAGGCTAGTAAGGGAGTTTTTTGCATCCTGGGATTTTCCTCTTTTCTGCAAAAGTTTCTTCCTTTAAAAACAAACAAGTGCCAAAACAAAACCCAGGCACAAATAAGATTGGGTCTTGCATTATGGACTAAAAGCAGATAGTGCTGGCCAGTAAAGAAAAGTGGCAGAAGGTAAAACAGATTTTAGAAATTCACTCTAACGCACATCTAAAAAGAAAGTATGTCAGAATGAAGTCTACCAGCACTTTGATTCTGTCTCATGTCCTTTGATAGCTCTTGCCAACTCTTTAGTGGCTTTTAAAGTGAGAAAAACACTTTGCACTCTTCAACTTTCACGTTCTTTATTTTTATTTTTTTCTGTAACTGGTAGTAATTGGAGCAGGTAAACCTACATGCACTACAATGAATTATGATTGGGTCACTGATAAGCTTGGATTATGTGTTTTCAATGTGAATGCCAAGATTCTGCTTTCAAGATTTGCTCATGATGTGAGTTTCATAGCACCTATGTATCAAACGCATAATAAGATGGTTATGATTAGAGATCTAGACATAATTCTATATAGCTAATATTATTCATAGGATGTTCAAGCTACATGCTCTGTTGACTACCATCTGAAATGTTTTAGTGGTAAATCAGTTTGGCTATAGTATACAAGGTCCTGCGTTTGAGACTTGCAAGGGCTGATTATTTATATGTGCAATAGTGTAGTGGTTAGAGCATACACCTTGCATGTAGTCATTCACTATAAATCTGTTATTATATTATTTTGTTTTGTGTATAGCTTCTGGCAGGAAAAGAAATGTAAACTTTTCCTTAGAGGTGATAGAGGTCTTCCAACAAGCCATGAGGTAAGACTAGGTATTCTTATTAGGCTATGGGGTAACTGACATGACAGATAAGTCATGAGTAGAGCCATAGGTATGAGGAAGGTCCAGACCCATGAATTCATACCAACACCTGACATTTATCTCACAGAGGTGGATGAACTGCTGCTGGTCCTACTCCATGAGTTTATACTGACTCAAGTTAAAAGTGAGGTAGAGGCTGGTGCCCCTCATTCAGGAAGTAATGCAATCTTTGCTGTTTCTAAACTGCCATAGATGGGAAGTAAATTATACAGTACATAGCTATGTTAATATGTTGACAATGTGTCCTGGTGTGCTGAATCTGTGCCACAGGCAAGCATCTGTCACTTATTGCATGAGCACATATGTCTGAATAAGGTGTAGTGCAGTAGATATCATGCTGTCTATCATAAGTCTTTCATACATCTCTGCATTGGGCTACTTCTTCTCCCATATGCAGACTGGATGGGGTAGCTGAATTAGCACAATTGGTGTGGTCCTCTTTTTTTCTGGTGAGTGTAAGTTTTCTGGTCTCACATATACATTTTTTACTTGTACTGTTGAGCTCATGGACTCTTTTATTAGTTTCTTTTCTACAGAGACTAGAAACACCATCTAGAAAGCAGATGCCACTGCTAGTTAATCTGGACATGTTGATAACATCATAATTTGGACACGGGATGCATTTAGTACCTCTGCCATTGACAATGAAACCTGCTTGGTACCAGTGATGGCGTTACTGATACTCCAGCTGATGCATGCATGGACCATTCAGCAGAACCTGTTTATAGGGAAGGGAGGTCTGTCTTCAGTCTCAGTGTGTTTCCTTGGGGTCATCTGGGGGACAGCTGTCTGATCAAAGCTGGATGCACCTGTACAGAGCAGGATTCACTGCACAGTAACATGATTTCTGTATCATAGGGTGATGGCAGACAGATACTGGATGGCAGGAAGACTCTGCATATTACAACCAGGCATGTTATGATATCCCCTTGGTAGGTAAATCAGTGTAGGTTATTGTAAACTGAGAGAAGCTACTGATCCTGAGGCCCTGAAAATTCATTACGAGCTCCTGCATGACAGTGTGCAGGTGCAATTACACTCTGATAGGGCACTTCAGTCACTTCATTGAATACCACACCAATATTTTGCATCCTTAAACCAGAAGAATGTTAATCAGTACAGGCTCCTGAATGGAACAATGATGCCCTGTAGGTGTACTGCTGACGGTATTTGGCAGGCTGTACTGCACTGTCACCAGGTTGGCATATTCAGTATAATTCCCAGTGCACATACAGTCTGCCATTGTACAACCAAAGCATACTCTGAGGTGACATGTTGGCATCCTATTTTGGCCAGTTTCACTGGTACTGTGTTGGACTCTGTAGCTATTGCACTTGCAGTGAGAAAAGGGCACATGGCAGTTTTTGGTGGCAGTGTACTAATGTTGCCATTATCTTTCTGGGAATGTATGTAACAGTGTACTTATGTGCATGTCATGGTATGCACCCTTTGCACATAATGGATTGCATCACTTTTGTTTGTGGTGTTGCTGTACTCAGTTTATACAGTTTTACAACCAATGTTGCCTGGATGTGTATTTGGGTATTGCAGTACTTTTAGATGTGTTTATGCTTTTCATACTACATTTGTCTGTGCTTTCTTTTCTGAACAATTGCTACATGTTGCACACTATGTATATGAATACTGCTCATACAGTCTGCTGCAAAAACCTAACTGACTGCAAGAGAGCATTTACAGTGATTCTTCAGACTTATAAGTAGTAATAATATGAATCCCTTCAAAAATGATTTCCTATGAATACTCAAGTAAGAAATAAAATTAAGTTGTGATAAGTGTCAGTTCAGTGGCTTTACAATCCTTTTGAAACCATTAATAAACTGCACTATTCACAGCAATAAATTAGGAATAACATCCTGTACACCAGACTCAACATAACACATTGGTAAAGTATTTAATAAACACTAGTTTATTTATAATATAAAGGTCTGCTTAAATCTTCCTGAATAAAATATGAAGAATTTATAGCACAAAGCAAGGCAAATGGAGACCTCCACGATGTAAAAAAAAAAAGTTTCATCCATTGTTATAGTACTGCCATGATGTAATAATGGTAGACAGTGTACTCACTGACTGAGAGTTAACTAAAAACAAATGCGTGTCTTGTAGTGCCAGGGCACTGCACCTGCACAAAATTACTTTTACTATTGATTTGTAATTACTTGAAGGATAACAAAGAAAGTTTTGAAGTGCAAACATCACTGAACAAAGTTGTTGTTGTTTGTCTTTTGGCTTTTCCCGGTTAGGGGTCGCCACAGCGGAACTCCAGTCCGCTAATGATTGGCAGTAGATTTTCACGAATGCTGATGTGCCAGCTTGACGTCCAACCTTCAAAAAAGGCACGCCCATTTACACATGTCTTTCAAACGCCCACCCAGCCGCGGGGAGGACATGCAGACTCCACACAGAAGGCACTCCCCACAAACGGGAAAAACAAAGAAATTTGAGTGCTCAAGGTTACATATAGTAACATGATTTTACTGAACCCATGCTGACAAAACTAAAAGCATGTTACTAAAGAAAAAAAACATTGGTAAAGTTGTCCCTGTTGTCCACCACACCATAGATGCAGACAGGTCTCTATGGATTAGGTCTTAAAATTTTGACTTCAGACTAGTCACAACTATTGCTGTAGACAAAAACACAGCAGCATACAGAAACTAACCCATTAAGCATTTAACAGTAAACCGTACTAACACATTTTCACAGCCTACAGTATGCAAGCATACACTGCATACTGCTATTGTGAAGGGAGCCACTCTGCTCCTCCCAAAATTTATACAGCCAACTCCAAGATTGCACTTACCTTAGGGCAAGTGCTTTTCAGGACACAAAAGTTACATAGACAAGTATCTTGCAAAACAGCCACTCTCACCCCTTCTCTCTGCAACAAACACACACAAAAACTTGCCTCAACTATTCAGTCCAATACATAAAACTCAACCACTGCTATCCTGTTCTGCACATACTGCAGAACAGTATATTGTTCTGCAACACATACTTCAGTATACACTATACACTTACAGTCACTCAAACACACAAAAAATAAAAAATGGAATAATGAACTCAACCACTTGCTCAGAGTATTATTGAGATACAACACAAACCGTGTTTTCATTAATTCACTCCAACACAAACAACCTGACTGACACCAATAAGTTGAACACTCAGTTACTTACAATGTTACTGATATACACACGCCATATACTTTCAGCCATTCACACCAAGCAGCAAATCACACACACTTCAACATACTTTTGACCACTCATTGTCACTCACTACAAGGCAGCCTGCTGTCAAAACAGTTAACACAAACACACACACACACACGCACACACGCACACGCACATGCACACGCACACGCACACCCACATAGACACACACACACACACACACACACACACACACACACACACACACACACACACACACACACACACACAAAAACTTTGACACACTCCTATTTTATAGATCTAGAGTCTGTTTTATAGTAAGAAAGAAGGTAGAGTTACTCCACTGATGCCACGCATACAGATTTTCAAGGTCTAAGTACACTTAATTAGTATGTATATTTGACAAGTGTCACTTCCATCAGTGGTGCTTGACTAGCTGGCCATCAGTATGATGGCTTATAACTACTGAGACAATAGCTCTCTCTCTCTCTGCTTATTATAACCAACTCCATGGTTGTTATACCTCAAGAGAAAATGGAAATATCCTTACTTCACAACTTCAGATCAGTAAATCAGTATTAAATAAATATAGAACCACTCCAGGGTATTAATTTTTAAGCTACTGATACCTCATAAAAATGTGATGGTACAATGATATGCCTTGGTGCTGAATGCAAAAGCTAACAAATGTTGACTATGGAATGGGATTGTAGAAAAAGTGTGTTACAAACTTTATTGGACAAACACATTACAAAACATACTGTGTTTATATAACTAAAGTCAAGGACACATGATAGGTCAATGATATTTGTTTTATAAAACTGATATCATCAGCTCCCAATATGCTCAAAAATGGACCTTTTAGTAAAATCCAGTTGTAGTAGTCTCTTATGAGTATTGTTTTTATAATAACCTGCAGAACTAAAAGTAACTATTGTGTTACAGCAATGTGTGTGCCCATATTTGTAGCCAAAGTGCTAGCTGGTTTTACATTCTTAACATTTAGGATGTGTTTACAGTTGGGTAAAATGCACAGTTCGGGGTGCCTACTTAAAAGGCATCACAATCATGCCTCTTTTTTTGTATTAGACAATGTTTGCAGCAATGCTTCCTATCATTAAGAGGGTGCCAGAAATAATGGACTCCCACATCATACAAATAAATAGTGCAAGCGTTGATCACATATATGATTTTTGATACTTGAAACCTAGTAGCCAAATTCATGTAGTCAGAATTCTCACTACAATAAACAAACAAAATGAATGTCTTTTAAATCAGCAGAACTACCATTTCTAAAGGCCATATTACAAACCATTTTATAAGTTTCTTCATGTGTGGTCACATGACCACATATGCCAGTGTCTCACAAGAAATATTGTCATCCAGTTCATATTTCTGCTACATATTTTTGGCAGGTAAAATGCACTCTATTTTCCTGGAAGGCATTAATATAAGTACAGTAAGGCTTCTGATTTACTTGTGGGAAACTGCTTCTTAATAGAAATATCTAAATGTTTGTTGTCTAGAGAACTGTGAACCTCTCAGATAATGAGTGTTGTGCAACCATGCCTTGTCTTTGTGGTTTCCCCCTGCATTCCTAGGGAATTCTTTACAACTTCCCCAGTAGAATATTCCCTAGAACCAATGCAGGCATCTCAGGAACAGGAATGTGAAATACTGTTATGCATATGTCAGACCTAAGAATACAAGGAAATGAAGTTATTCTTCAGAGTATCCAATGGATGGTCATGGAATTCAGAATTAGTCCCCCAGAGTTGCCTTTTCTGTCCTTAATTGCCAAGTTATGCAACCACAAGTTACAAACAATGAAACCTACGGGAACAGTTTAAATAATTTAAGGGCTAGGAATGTAGAATTAGTCTCTCTCCTCTCTCCTTCTAGTCTGAGCCATCTGTTTTAGAATGGAGTAAATATAACATAGCTTAGCTTGATTTATCTTTAGAATCATTTGTCCTCCTGATGTTATGCTTCTATACCCTCACTGACTATTTTAATTTATTGTAACTTATAAAATATAGTGTGTTTTCAATCTGGCTAGACCTATCTTCCTTTGATTAACAGAGCTGCAGATTATCAGTCACAGAATAGTGCAGCAGGAATTTGGTATTACACATTTAATTTGGGAAAGGTTCATCACCTCTGTCAGCTGTCTACACTGAAAACAGTGTGCTCTTAGTAACATTTTTGTAGAGAAGTTTAAAGTAGTCACTGGCATCCTTAGAATATAGCATACCTTGTTTGCAGCCCCGTGCTTTAGTCAATAAGTTACTGACCTTCAACTTATCCATTTTATTACATTAGCAGCAGCAATGAGGCATGCAGTTAGGTATTTTGTTACACTTCTGCATCTACCAACGTTTGCAGCTAAAGCAACTGTGGGAAGCCTAAACCTAACCTAAATGTAGTTTAATGCCTATGCCCTGGTTCAGGGCTGAAGATAGTTCTCAGACCAGCCTACTTCACTTGGTTTTAAATATATACATATACACACACACACACACACACACACACACACATATATATATATATATATATATATATATATATGAGTGTGTGTGTGTGTGTGTGTATATATGTGTGTGCGCGTGTGTGTGTGTAGTTATATATCCATTAAATACAATTGACAGAATGTTAAAATACACTTCCTTGCTGTTATCCAAAAATGTTGTTACTGCTGTACTAGTCTTGAATGGTAAGTTTTTTATTCTCATTTCAGCCCTTTTGACCACAGGACCTCATTGCTTGCCAAAGGGTGTAGTGAGGAATTTAAACAGCAGGTCTTCACTTCAGTAAATGTATATTTTAAGCACATCTGATGCAGTTATGCCAATTCTGAGCCTGCATTTTGAAATGTCAGTGGCCATCCCACTCTTGTTTGGTGTTCTTAAGATTTGGTTGCTTTTTTATGAAACTGTAACTTTGTGCACCTTAGGCAAAATACTGTATAATAAAACTCAATTGTTTCACATTTGTGTTAAATGATATCCTAATAAAATGTATAATTTAATAGACAATATCTTAAGCTTATTCTAAATCACTGAAGATGGTAAATGCTATTTCAAATCAGTTTAACTTTTCTGTTGTTTACTTTCATAAAATGAATAACAGTGGCTTTTTCTCTGGACCTATAATGGAAAATCTATTTAAACATTCTCTGTAAAATGCCATCAAAATATACTGGAGGTAGCCTTTTATTTTTAAATGGAAATTATCTGAAAAGGGTATGTTTTATTTGAAATCTGTATAGTCTACATTTGAATGTTTATGGACATTTTGAGACTTTGCACTTGCATCATAAAACATGTTTATAATACTGCTGAGTCTTCCAGCGTATGCTGCAAGAAGTGTTGAATCCGAGAGATTTAATGACATACACAAGTCATATGCATCCTTTGGAAGTAGATTCCCTTTGTTTTAATAGAATAATAAAGAAAAAGAACAAACTGAAACAAAAATATAGTATGTGGAGAATAGCATTAATTTGATGGGCCAATTCATGTATCTGTTTAACAAATAAATAAGCTCAAAAGTTAATAAGTTCAAAGACAGCATTTTAGGTAAATCAGCCGTCAAGAAATGCTGCAATGCTAATTCCTCCAAATATAGTATGTAGGCCACTCCACCAGCCCATGTATATACATTTTTCTTAAAAGTTTCCTAGCTCTTAGATTGTTTAACATTAAATGGGATGTCATTCCATAGTTTTGTAACTCTAGTAGAAATATACTGAGACATCATCGCAAAATTGCCCATTGTCATTATAAGCTGCATATTGTTATTCATTTTAGTGGAGGTATTAATCTCTAAATTGAACATGATTTGCAGAACTTGATCATAAACAAATTGTATGCTAAGATTAATTTTGCCTAGATATACCTGTAACAGACACTATATAATTTTAATGTCTCGCATTGTGATCCATATCCCATGTTCTTCAGCCTCATAATTTTTTTTTTGTAAATTTCCTCTGACCTCCCTGTATCCTCCTTTTCAGCTTTCCTCTTGTATAGGCATACAAGGAATTATTGTATTCCAGGAGGGGTCTCGCATAAATTTTGAATGCTAGTGTTAATGTTATACTGCTCAACTGTACCAAATTCCTCTGTATTTACAGGTTTTCAGGGCAAAGTATTGGGGGGCAGCAAATTCCTGAGTGTCACCCTTAATTTCCAAATTTCCCGGTCTTTTTTTTTTTTGTATTACCACTTTAAATTTATGGCTGATGTCACCACCCATCACCGGGCTACAGGGATGTTTATGATGAGATCAGCTACTGCCTGTTGGACTTGGAGGGAAATAGGGAATATAACAGCAATGGCTGCAGATGTGCATACGTATTGCAGAGTCTGTTCACATGTCCCAGCCTGAGCCTCCAGGTAAGAAAACTGTTATCTAACAAGCCCGTAACCTCTTTATTTTATCTGCTGGGCTGTCCAAGTGTGCAAGTTTTATCTACTGGCCAAGTGTGCAATTAATTTATCTTATCATAAGTCCATTGCTGTTCATTATAAGTCCACCACTGTGCATTTAATTTATCTGCATGTGTGTGCATTCAGTTTATAAGCATTATTTTATCATCCCACTAGGTGCAAGCAGTATCATGCCACTCAACCATTGCTTTACTTTATCACTGAACCATTGTTTTATCTGCTGGCTGCAAGCATATTTTATCATTAGGTGTGTCTGGCTCTAGCTCAGCCATTGTTTTGTTTTATCTGCAAGCATATTTTATCATTAGGTGCTCAACCTTTCTTTTATCTGCTGGATGCAAGCATATTTTATCATTAAGGTGTGTCTGTGTGTGTGTGTGTGTGTGTGTGTGTGTGTGTGTGTGTGTGTGTGTGTGTGTGTGTTTGTGTGTGTGTGTGTATATATAAAACATCCCAGGTAAGTATACCTGGTGTTTAGAGTTACTCAGGCTCAAACCCTCTACCTCAGGTACAAAGAACAAGAGCCTGAATTCCCTACCCACACCACTTGTGTTCAATATTTGGCTCTTTGGTCTATTCCTCTTAAAATCTGTGTTTTTTTAGCAAATTAGTGAGAACTGAATTCACTAAATAATGATAGGAAGACAAACTTAAATGGCTATCTTTCAGGAAATGCATGGTAACACAAAACATGTTATTCTAGCAACTTTTCTAAGATTATAGAAGCAATGTTTAAAATGTGCCCCTGGTTTTGGGCCTTTGTCTTCCCCCAATAAATTTTGCCTTTTTCCAGATTTCTTGTGCTGCGTAGTTCCTCAGGGGACACAAGTTCAGTGCTGCTTATGCACAGTCTTTTTGTGTTAGTAGCACAACAGGTAGAATATTTGCCTTTTGATGCAGAAGGCTGTGGGTTCTACTCCCACAGTATGTAGATGGATTGCTGATATTGTACTGTGTTTTACTTTTAAAGGGAGTGGATGCTGCAGTCCTGAGAATGTTCTCTTTGGCAGAGATACCTAGTAACTATGAACCTGTTAACAGTTTGCCATTCATTCCCTATTGCGATATTACTAGATTATCATTATTTTAATGTAACAGGCAACTTATTTCTTAAGGGCAACAGGCATTTTATTTGTAGATGAAACAATGAAATATAAAATTGTTTGATAGCAGCAACCTCTTCATTAGTTACAGATCTCTTTAATGTGGAATTATTTAGATGACTTTTACTTCTGCAAAGATTGTGCATATTTACTGATACTGGTGGATTATAGAAATTTGAGTAGACTTTTATGATGTAAATGTTCTGAATTGAGCAGTTTTGTCATTTTTGGTTCATTGCTTACTGAAAAAAATGTTCAAAACAATAAATTTAAAACATGCTGTAACAAATGTGCTGTATTATACATTGAATATAATTTAATACAATCGGGAAGGTGTATCAAAGAAAACATGCATGTTTTGTGTGCAAAGGGCCTATAATTTGAAAGCAGCCCAAATGTAATCTTTATCCACCACTGGCCAGATGCATTGTCTTTGAATGTGGGTTTCAATGCTGTTTCAGTGAATGTGCGTTTACTTTGAAGGGCAGAGAAGTTTTAATGTTAAATCTATTTTCATTGTGAGACTGTATTGCTTTCTTTAGCAGATGTCTATTAGTGTTTGTGCTATAAAATGTAAAATAAATGTTTTAAATGAAATCCAAATAATCTTTGTAGAAGTAAAGTAGTGTGCACATTACAGTGTTTATGGTATATGGAGCAAAATAGCCAAGTAATGGGACATTAGAATGTCTGCAGGAGAGAGGGCTTTGTATAGGTGAGTCCCATTCGACCATGATTTTGTGAGGGGGGAAGTGCGGCAAACTCAAGACAGTCCTGGGCAGCACAAACTCTAGCTACATCACTGATCAGTAGGCCATGGACAATGACTTTTGGAGGACCTAGCAATTTATAATATTCTTTTGCTAAGATTAGAATATTGCCTACCATTAAATGCCCTACTTGTACCATAAAACCCACATACTGCAAGTCACCAAAGACAAAATCCTAAGGTTCATCATCTTCTGCCTTCCCAATGAACACCATTGCTACACATTTCCAAAAAAATGGCTACTATTTACTACAAGGTCTAGGGTCATATTTTGGTTGTCTATTCTTCAGTTTGTGTTTGAAAGTTGATATCCCACATTTCTATTGGAGTGGGTGGGGTTACATAATTATGTATGCAAATTTGGTGTTAATCATCATAAAGATTTGTAGCTATTTTTCATGGTCCTTTGTCCATTTGTATGATGGTTCCAGATTGAGAGGTATGGTTAATGCACTTTCATCCCTTGTTGATTGTTTTCTTAACAAATAGCCCATATGTTTTGTAGCTCTGGCTACTACGAGTTCAGAATGAGATTTAAAAGAACAATTTGAAGTAATCAGCATTCATGAGTCTTTATATTCTTTGACTTCCTCCATTTGAGAAGCCATCAAGTAAACTGGTAGTTTAATAACTTTATTTGAAAAATACTTAACTTTGCACTTTTCTATACTAATGATAATCCTACGTTCTTTGCCCAGTCACTGTTTAGATATTTATTTAGCACATCAGAAGTTAACATGTTGTTTAATACACTGAAAGTGTTATTGCTGCATCATAAACTCAGTCAACAGCAATGCAATAAATGTATAGCAAAATGTAATTTGCAAAATCATTAATAAAGCACTTATAGACTGCATGCAGAATGTTTAATTAAGAAATATAATTCACGTTATACATTAAAATGCATGAAAAGAGCAAAGCAATAATTGATTTTGGTATTTCTCTGACAAAGAACACTGACTGATTATATTATACTTTCTTTTATATCATATTTTCCAAAAAAAAAAAAAAACCTAAATCAGGAAGTTATACTGATAGTCCGAAAAAGATCCTTTCTCCTCCTAGAGTTTTATTAGTGTTCTTCTGAAAACATATGGTAGACGGATCTCAATAACATC
The DNA here is from genome assembly GCF_019279795.1 of Protopterus annectens. Taxonomy (NCBI): domain Eukaryota; kingdom Metazoa; phylum Chordata; order Ceratodontiformes; family Protopteridae; genus Protopterus; species Protopterus annectens. The sequence continues at coordinate 723,312,158 of NC_056730.1, read as the reverse complement.
CATTCAATATAGACTGTCTGTACTGTGTTCATACAAGACCTAGGCAGTATTCATCATTGTAATGCACATGTGCAGCAGGCGTGTGTGCTGGTTGCACACAAGAGCAGGTGAAATAAGAAGCAGAGACATAAGATGTATTCACATGCAAGAATTAGGAACATATAAAGGACTTCACAGCCAAATGTGTAGATAATGAGATGCAATGAGAAATGTGTACAAAAGATGCAACTTAACTATGTAAATGAGACTTTTCTTCCCACATTTTGTGTTTTAGAGTCACTGTTTGGTACACAAGAGTACAATGAGAGCTTGCCTTATATTTAGTGAATGTGCACTTTTTCTAGTGCCTTCACAGTTGGCAAAGATGCTGGGGATTGCTGCAAGCCTTACTATATCCCACTTTGTGTTACTTGTATCTACTGCACCTGAACCCAGTGCAATACGGGTTGCTTGGTGGTCTCCGAGAATGAAACAATACAGACAGAGTCATAATTTATTTAGACTTTGCACAAAAAGACTTGTGTACATATTTGACATGGACAAGGAAATGCTAAGGGCTTTGGTGAATCTGCACAGTCCACAAATTTGAACTGGGGAAAATAATTATTCCTGTGGATACCATGGTATGCATAACCCTCTCTATAGGTTCCAGAGAGACCTTTCAGAAACAGATTGGGTGTATGTTGGGTATCTCACAGGCTTCTGCATTATGAATACTGCAGCAACTAACTGATATTCTCTTGACTCATGTAGATGAGCATCTCTCTTTTCTAGTGTCATCAGAGAAGTGAACCATAACCATGCATGACTTATACGGAATGACCTACTTCTGAGGTGTTTGGTATAACACATTGTAGCACATGACTATAAGGGTCTATCTAGACCATGGGGTGAGATGTACCATAACGGGAAGGGTTATCATTTAATAAAATGTGAGGCAGTGTGTTATGTGAATGACAGTACCAAACAGTATATTTTGATGGCATTTTACAGAGAATGTTTAAATAGTCCAGCATCCCGGCTGTACCCACGATTCCCTCATATATAACACAAAAATCCCCACTTGGGATTAACTACAATACACATTTTCCACTTCATCCACTGAAGCTGACTATCGTAACTAAATAAAACTCCGGGAAGCAAAAACCTGACACCCTACAGCTTTTCTGTTGTAATAGGTGAATTGCAGCTTAGTTTTTGTTAGGCTTTAAGGCTTAAAAGGTGTATGAACAACATCAGTGAAGGGTTACAGCCAATTGACTCTAGATTGGGCAAATACCTTGAATCAGCCTTACACACACACACACACACACACACACACACACACACACACACACACACACACACACACACACACACACACACACACACACACACACACACAGTCCCATGCCTTTACTGTTTACATTAGTAAATTTTGCTTTTACTTTCAGCATAGTCTATAGACTAATCACAACTCATTCTAATTTACACTGCAGGTACATAATCACGGCTGTTTGGCAGTTTTAAAGTATTCCAGAGCTACTTCAATTAAGCTTTTGTTAGATACTGATGTTTTAAGCTCAGTACTCACCTTTAAACTGATACTGTGAGGCTGAACCCACTCCATTCGCTATGCTCACTCCGCTCCCCTCCCTGACCCCATCCCCACCCTCCCCCCATAACATCAAACTTATACCTGGCCTGACCCCTCCCATACTCTTCCACCTATCCCATAACCCCGCTAATTATTCCCCTATCATACCTCCTCATTATTGTACTCTACCTCCCCACCCATTTCTAACTAAGCCCATATAGTACTCCATCCTCTAAACTACTTCTATCCTGCTCATATTCTTTATCACACTGCACTCAACCACCATCATGTCCATCACAACTATTACTTTGATCTTGCTTCTCTCACTTACACTCTCTCTCCTAACAATAATCACAACTTTCCAGGCGCCCAACATACCTCCTGCACATACCTGTACAACCAGCACCCATAATCTACAATTATCAAGTTACTCAGACATCCACCCTAGCTTATTCACAGCTAATACCTCTGTATTATGCAAAGTGAAAATTCTATCTCTCCAAAGACACTCCCTTTATCATACCACCAGCAGCAACTACACCATTTTTAGGAACAAAATGAGAAGTATAACCTACAAAATTTGCCAAAGCACTATTTCCCAGTGTGGTGATGCACAACCCAACCCAGGCCCAGCCCCCCCCCAGCTCCAGCAAACCTAGCAAATCTCTTATGCTATCAACCATAAATCTCCAAAGCCTTAGGAACAAGATACCTGAACTCCATGCCTGAATTCCTAAGTACAACCCAGATATTATAGCAGCTACTGAAACCTGGTTGAAATCATATATAAAGACACTGAACTTCTCCCCACCAAGCTACTCATGTCTGAGAGTCGATCGACCCAACAAAAGAGGAGGAGGAGTAGCAATACTTTTCCCTAGCAATTACATATTAATCCCCTACTCAAAACCAACACCCAACTTCTCCCCAGCCGAAGTACTAATCTCTATATTAAAACTTAACAACCATAAAAACATTTGCATAATTGCTCTTTATATTCCCCCAGGAAACAAAATACCAGGATTAGAAAACATACTTGCCTGGACTTCCCACAATATAGATAATGAAACCATCATTCTAGGTGATGTAAATATTGATTGGCTAGATACAGGCCACAACAACCCCTCAAAAAACATACATCTTTACAACTTCTCTCAACTAATTGAAGAATCACTAGGCCTCACAAACATTACAACTGGGGCTCCACAATAGACTGGAAATTCGTGTCCCACCCTTTCAATGTCATCAGTGCAGGCATACTACCTAATACCATTAGTGACCACCACCCAGCATATATCATACGCAAAATTACAACCACAGGCCAACACCAATACAAATATATCAAAAATTTTACTAAGTTCCAATCATTCATATTTAATGAAACCTTAGCTAAAGTAAACTGGAAACCCCTCAAATCCATACCACTTAATGAGGCTGTTGAATTTTTTAACTCAACATTTCTAGACATCCTAAATAGGCAAACACCCACCTGCCAAAAACTATTAAAACATAACCATGCATGCTGGCTCTCAAAATCCACCAAAGAAGTAATGTCCACAAGGGATAAAATCTGGAAATCATGGCAGAAAAACAAAGACCCCTCAACTCTACTATATTACAAGCAACTCCGTAATCAGGCAAAATGTCTAATAACCACTGATAAAAAAGACCAGTACTTCCACCTACAAAGACAACATAAAAATAATCCCCAAAAATTCTGGTCTTCCATCAGCCAGCTATTACACCCAGGCTCTCAAAGCAATCCATCCCCTGACCCACAAAATACCCCCCATTGAACATGCCACTCTTCAATTCCTACTTCATTGACACTATAGATAACCTAACCACCACCTTTCCTACAGTTAACAGCACCACCACCAAGACAGCTGATGACCAAATTATCCCAGAAAACAAGCCCACCCTTAACTCTAACCATTGCTAATGACACCAGTCCATAACTGCAGGGAGCTACAGAGAATAACTTTAACACTGCCCTGTACCAGACACATATAGCCATTGAGTTTAAGCTTGGTCTATTCAAAGCCTGTTTATATTGCTTGAACATGTCGGAGGGTTCCCTCACATATGACCCTGCTACTACAAGTACAATGCAAACAGCCTATTGCATTCCTCATAGCATGATCAAGCATCAGCCTGGTGTGCAACTGCCATGGCCAGCAACCAATAGTGAAAGTACAGATCCTGTATTGTTTGTCCCACCAGTAATGACAGAACCAGTGGCTAGCTGCTGGCAGTAGCATGTCAGTCCCTCTGGCAAGCTCATGTTTGGTGCACAGCAGCATAGGGCAGATCTTCTAGATGCAATCAAAGCTTTTGACATTGATGAAACAATGATGTGGGACCTAGCTCTTAAGTCAGAGGTACTACCCTGTAATGTGAAAGTCTGATGAGGACCAAATGCCTTATTCCTAGGTCTGTTCACATGATAGCCTGTGGCAGCTTGTTGGAAGACAGATAATGTCTGGCATACCCATGCAACATGCATGCATCCACTCCCTTACCCACACCCAGCACTGTATTATAAGTGTGTGAAGATAGAGCTTGACATGGACATTGAGTGTACAACAATATTCCATAGGAGGTTCATGAAGGTATTGCGCCCTGACCTTCACCATTCCTTTGTACATCCTGTAGCACTCTAACCATCTCTACATGACTCTCAGTGGCAGGAACCTGCATCTGATCTATGTCACTGCACATCTGCTGCAGTGCAGGCAAAACCTTGTGTGTCCCTGGAGCCAGCTGTGATTGAGATCTTCACCTGACAGCCCTGTGCACAGACCACACAGCAGCACTGCAAAGGTTCAGCCTTCTCACATAAAAGAGGTGTTGAGCTGCACAGTGACTCCTCCCTCCCTCTTTCTAGTAATGTCATTTCCTCATGATGCAGTAGATATTAGTTTGTGTCAGTGGTTTTGGAGTTATCAACCAGTGTGGGTGTAAGGGAGCTCTGCCGGTATACTTTGTGACTGTGTACCACTGGCCTGAGGCTGAGTCATGACTATTAAAGCAATGGCATTAACATTAATAGCCATTCTGGTGTCAATATCAGTCAACTGTGGTACATGACAGCATGTGATTGCTTGGGGTGCTGCACCTGTGAAAGATGCATAATTACCGGAGTAGTAGCATATCCTTTTTAAAACATCTGAATTACTAATACAGATATGATGTCCACAATTATCATGCACAGCCTGCACCTGTGGTACTACTGCTGACAATAATGAAGTGACAGACGAAGAAACCTTTTGAATTTATATAGAGACATTCACCATATGAAAATGAATAAATGCACTAATACTACAAATGATAGGTAAGGATTGGCCATCTATACCACTGGTGTGTTGATGATGAAAGTGTGTCAAATTGCTGGTGTCCACACCACCTTGAATGAACCTAGTACCCTCATTCTCTGTATCATAGTCATTCCCTTATAGGGAGAAAAGGTATTCCACATCAGGTCTGGAATGGGGACTGCGCAATTGCATTCTGTCTAGCTTTATTGTTTTCCAGAGGATCCCACATCATTACCTCACTTTGTTCTTAACATAACCTATCCTATTTGCTTATAGATTGAGCACACCAGCAGAAAAAGGGGAAACAACAACAGAGCAAGCTGCATTGTAAATAAAGTAAAATATTTATTGTACCAGAGTATGCAATTTTAATGGACTCCTTTTCCAGATTACCCTCAATGAGAATAACTGGGGGTCATACAATGGATAATTGCAGGGGACCCATTTATGAGATAAAGCATTTAGGAGCTGCATCTGTCCCCTACTATCACAAGGGGCAGTCCTGGTGTAAATGCTCTGTTTCACATCCATAGATCTAAGCTGTGATTGAATATAGACAGTGATAAACTTTCTATTATGTGGATGGGGAGCCTAATCCACAGCAGCAGTGTCCTCTGCTAAACATACCTGCCCCTCCAAACCATTCTATTGATGTTGCATAAGAGGTTTAGATCCCAAGACCGAGCATTTTTAATGCCATTTGACTTGTTGATGTGCAGTAAATACATCAGTAATGGGTTGGAGGATGCTTTGTGTGATAGACACAGGTCACCTTTTTGCAGTCTGGAGGATACCAAATATAATGATACAACACTGAGTTGGTCCCCTTTTCCAAGCACATGTCTTTCATATGTAGTAAGTGCATTTATGATAATATGGGTGTCAGCAGTGATTTTCCTATGTCATGATCCCTCAAGCTGTGACTTAAGTTCCATAAAAATAACAAGGTTTGCAGTTACTAGTGTAACCATCACTTTACGGAGTTGAAGCATACCGGTACGTGCCTTTTAATTCTTATGGCAACATTATGAGGATGACCGTTTTCAAGCTTCACCATTTCACTTATGTGCTCTTTTTAATTCCTTTTCTTTTTCTTTCTTTTTTTTTTTTTTTTTTTTTTTTTTAGAAGTGCTGAAGTGCTTTATCTGAGATTCACATAAGTATGTTTGTATTGTACTATGCACATGTCAAACTGTTTGAGAGGGAAGGAGGAAAGTATGTCATAGCACACTGCTGATGGTTTACTTTGTAAATGTAAATAAATATATGTCTTCATTTGTCCAGAGCATTTGCCATTGTCAGGTATAAGAGGCTGTATTAATGAAGTGCATTATTTTGCAACTGCAGTATATTAAAAAAGGTGTCTTTTACCCAGTAATTCCAGGTCACTACATAATTAAACATTTGTAATAACATTTTCAGCTTACCAATCATTTTAAAGCTGCACCTGAATATTTTACAATAAACAGCAATGCCAAGAATGTACTCCTTCTATTTTGATCCTAACTGTACCTATTTTAAATTATTGGCTTTAACTGTGACCATCTATCAGTGTTCACATAAACATGCTAACAGGCAATGTCCAGAATGCTTAAGTAAGTTTATCTGATGTTACAAAGTTCTTATACAAACAGAGCTTGCTGGCACATACCACTATGAATCTCATTACTACACATCTGTGCGAGTGTAAAGCCAGTATCATGACATAGAAGGATGAAGCTGTAAAGATGAACCAAGCAATCTGGTTCTAATTAGTTGCAGGGGCATCTGAATCACTGTAAGGAAGAGATGGGCATGCCTACCCTATAGAGGAGGGTGGTCAGCTGCATGTTCCCCATATATCATCTATGGAGGAGGCTTTGGATGTGAAGAAGCATGGTCCAAGGAAAAAAAGGAGGGTGAATCTTGGCTGAGGTGTTAAAGAGGTGGGTGGCACACCAGCATACCACCCACCGAATGTCTGCCCAGTGGCTTACCGCAGAACACCAGAGAGAGTGAGAAGCAATAGGTGAACAAAATGAAAAACCCACCATATGACTCATGTTCTTGAGATGTCTTAAACTATTCATGGTCCCAACCCTATTGGACTGAGTATGAGGAGATGATGAGGGTAGGAAGATCTAATGAAGGACAGAGGCAGATCACCAGACTGTTAAGAATGATTTTTGTATGCTGCTGCTGGGCATGTCTTCCCATTTAACACTGAGCTTCCCTTATTGGATTGCATCATTAACGATTCTGATATTATGATGATAAGCTTAGGATTTACCTATTGTTTTTATGTGCTATCCATCTTGTTATGAATACTTCAGAGGAATCACTTTGGATCTTTCTTCCCTGCATGAACATACGTACACCCTCACACCAGCACTGACCTATCACCTGGTGTGTGCTGTGTATCTAATGCCCCAACTCCAGTTTTACAGGCAATGTGTCATGCTCATTGGATCATGATTATGATGTCCCTCTAGTAAATGGATGAGAAAGTATATCCAGTCCCCAGTTCCCAGTCTTCCTTTATCGGGCTTTCATTACAGGATGCCATGTTACCTAATTAATATGCTAAGAATTTCACTGCTGAAAGTTAGAAAGTTGTGCAAGGTATTTTGCTAGTGCTGCAGTGTGGAGGGATAAATGCCTAACTATAGCTCAGGAGACCCCAGTCAGAACTCTGAGCCTCCTCAGAGGAAGATGAGTTTGTCTATCCTAGGGGGGAGGTAGGAATGATGTGTGCTCTGACACACACTGCAATTAGATGTCCGTGGTAGAGTTGGACTTCAATATTGCAATAGACTTACCTCTCTACTTTCCGGCCTTTGTGGCCATGAAATTCTGAGTGGCTCCTAATTACAATTTTTTTACAGTTTCACCCAGGACCTACCATGCATCATTAATCCACTTAATCCCCGTCACTGATGTGATGACATTAGGAGAGCCATAACCAGGACTGCATCAGTGTTCAGTGATTACACAAGGAAACTGCGAGGAAGATCTTAGGATTGTGAGACTGAGATGTGAGACATTTAAAATAAAAATGGTAAAGAAAGGAACCGAAGTTGATAAACCTGTCTGTTCCAGGCTGACGTATGCACAGCAGCTCTGACTCAGTGTGCATTACAAGTGTTATGGACCTGCTGTAATGATATGCAGATGCACAATGCTGTCTTTTTTTCATTCTGAGATTATTCATAACTGCCCGTTTAAAAATTTGGACAGTTTTGTTTTAGTATTTTGCACCGTTACAAGGTAAGAAACGGACAGGTATATTTTATGCACAAATCACTTTGTGCATGCTGAAATGTTAAACAGTATTCATACACATATGAACCTGCTTATATTCTCTTCTGTATCAAACACTGTTCTTTGGCAAACCTTACAGAAGAGGAAGGACAATTTCTACGATTCACACAATGACAAATATAAACAATTTCTCTGGTAAAGTGTGCACAGCTGGTACACATACAGGGGATGTATGTATCTATCAATTCCAAGAAAGAGTTCATATTTACAGTGTATATGTTTATCCCATGCTCTTTGGATGCCCAGTAGTGAATAGTTAAAGTAATACGAAAAGAAAGATATTCGACAGCAGGGAATTGGCAACCATCCCATCCGAAAGGTACTGTTGTGTGAAAGTGGGAGAATCCAGTGAAACACTTGCATGTATAATCATTAGCAGAGAGGTTGTGGAGACTAAACTTGAATCATCAGTAAAAGGTTGTGAAGACTAAGCTTGAATGCATTGCACTAGTTAAGTCTGCTGATATGTGTATACAGATACATTGCAGACTGTTTTATCACCAGTTGGCATTCACAACGTTAAGTTGTTTTAAACATAAATCCCTTGGTCAGTTGATATATGAAGACAGGTAAGAGAAACAACTTTTTACTTGTGTGCAAAGTAGGAGGCTGTAGTCAAGATGCAAAAGTTTGAAACTAAGGAAGGCTAGCAAAAAGTATCTCTAGGAAAATAGCTAAGCAATGAACCTTCCTAAGCAGCGAGCAGTGATGTTCACAAGAAACAGACAATGTAATAACTTAATTACTCAGATTGTTCTTGAAGAGCAAGCATTCTGTGACAGTGAGAGCTGCAGACTGACAATGTTATTGATTTTACTTTCTATAAAAAATGTATTTGAACTTTTACCACTTTACTTACTTACTAGCCAGTCATAATCAAAAAGCTTAATTTTTAAACTTGGGTTTCTGAATGCTGGTATCATAGAAGCCTACTGGAAGTGGGAGGAGTTATGCCATTCCATATGTAAACTGAATGCTAGCTGGCCACCCAGAATGTTTTTAATGAGACAGTCTTACTGCTCAAGAACCTTTGTCCAGATGTTCGATACCTACAAGTTGAGAGGTTTGGGTGCTGAACTGCAGGATGGCAGAGGTGCTCTGCAAAACTACCTCAAATCTTGTGCAGTTCTTTAGTATGGTGGTGAAAAAGTAATGTCTGTGACACAGAATGTATGCTGAAGTGCTTTTATTATTTTATAGAATATGGACTTACATACATAACTGGAGAGAACTTTAAATTACTAGATTCGGCCGAGATTAACATTTGCCCCTAAATTATTACAAGACAGGACTTCCCTAAGGTTGACACTTTAGTAAAATAGACTATTGACTGTAACTCCAAAGAAAGCTGTAGGAAAATCCTTGTTGTTTATTTAATATCTAAAAGTTTTATGCTAAAGAAAGAAAGAAAAGGATTTGTGTCCGGGATATAATTTACAAATGGTTATACCTTAACAGAAATTTTGGTTCAGACATGTCAAAATAAATAAAATGAAATGCTTGGTAAAATTGTTCTAACTACTTTATTCCTGGCCTTGACAAAGACTGGGTTATTATATTTTATTTCACTTTATTTATGAAAGCATAGATAGTGTGAGACATTAGTGTTTTGAAGAACTTTACTGCTTGACACCACGGTTAAGTAGGTGTCACTTTAAGTTATAAAGTATGCTGACTGGGAACAGGAAGTGATGTGATAACCAATGGACTATAAAAAGGAAAGGCGGTGGTTCTGAATGTTGTTCTAAAGTAGTTCAAATACATTAAGTGAATGAAAGCTCTTAAAGGACCACTATGGGCAAATGATGAAGAAAATCTGTATTTTTTATCTTGCCACGATTTACTGCACCTCTTAAAGCAGCCTGCAGCAAAGTAAGTGCTCATTCCTAATTTTATTTTTTTTTACTCTTCTCTACCCTCATGGGGGCAGACATTGTGATTCCTTTGGAAAGCTAAATCTGTCTTAATGCACAGACTGTGAGAACAAATAGCCCTACCATTTGTTGTCAGACTAGACTTCAATTCACTTAGAATGGCCCACCTGAAAAAAAATGCCAAGTTTGAGAGTCTGCAGCTCATGTGTCATTGATTGGTATGTGCTGAGTTTTACAAATGTTGCTCTTATTGATGTACTACACATTCTCTGAAAGAAACTTGCAAAAGTGTTAACAAATTACTGAGATAAAAAAGACTTCACAAGGAGCAGTTTTGCAAGTTTCAGTTCCTGGCCAAGTTACTCCTCCCATCTTCCCTCCTTCAGTGGGCTACAGTCTCACATTTCCAGCTTGGGTAGATTCAACCATTTCATCAGCTTTGCATGACAATAGACATAAAAAAAAATCACAGCCTGGTGTGCCACTAAAAGTGTTCCCTTATATGTCTCTTCACTTCTGAATAGCATTTCCCCAGGAATAAAAAAAAAAAAAAAAAAAAAAAAGCACATGCAGTCCAGAGTTTGGGCCAATCTATCCATTTCTTAATGTGCACAGTAAAACATTCAGTTTAAAATGCGTTCTGGCTGCTGACATGGTTATCTTTACATAGTTATTCTCTTATAGCATAACCTGAACTTATGGTATTCAATGCCAAGCTAAATTTTACAACAGTTCTCTGTTTCTTAACAATGACCTCCCAAGCCTCTGATGTGACCCAGTGCTTTGTCAATATACTGTAAATACATAGATTAATACAAATATTTGTGCACATATGACGTACAATAATACACATATACCATCATTAAAAAGATAAATGCAATATAAATCATATCAATATAGTTATGATTTCTAGTTTATGACCCTGTTTGTCTATGGAAACTTCTTTTTGAATTTATGTTCAAGCAATTGTACATTTGTTGTATATTATCTTGTTCAATTGTTTCTCTATTCTAACTACTGTATGCTGCATCAATTGTAAAACTCTGATTTTACTCCTTTTATATTTTCTATGCTCTTTGTACAAAATAGCTATGTTTGTATAATTTATTGTTATTATTTTTTATAATTGTTTACTATGTATCTGGAGCTTTTCTCCCCGAATGGAAAATAAAAATAAAACATACTAAGAAAATCAAATCAATATACCAAGAAAAATCCAAAACTTAAGAAAAAACACAGAAGGAAGGAAAATGTTTCCTTGATGCTGTCATGAAAATCCTACTCACTTATTCAGATATTATGGGCAAACATATATATATATATATATATATATATATATATATATATACATATATAATATAGTAGGCAAAACAACGTACCCAACACACTAGTCATAAGTGACTCTATAGTCAGGCACACTGATGTCCCACTCACCAGGCTAAACAAGGAGAAGGTTACTGTTAGCTGCCTGTCTGGTGCCAGGATCCGCCACATAACCCATGCACTCAGGTCTCTACACAACAAGTATAAATATGACTCTGTCAATGTCCATGTTGGTGTGAATGACCTGAGATGTACCTTCCTGGACAACATGAAAAGAGACATGGAAGAGCTCTCTGATCTTGTAGTTCAGGGAGGTATGACCCTAGCCCTGAGTAGCATTCTGCCATCGCCCAGAATGATACCGCAGTACAAGGACAAAATGATTGACTTCAACAATTGGCTAAGCTTCTGGTGTCATTCTAAGGGGATCCAGTATCTGTCTGCCTGGGACGACATGGTCGACAGACCACAATGCTTTGCCAGAGATGGCCTGCACCTGTAGCCCATGGAATTCCGGATACTGGCTAAGGCTTTTGCCGCCCCTATAGTGCCTTTTTTAGACAAGGTTCAAATGACAAATAAACCAATGTAACAGGAACAGGCAAGCAAAAACTGAGGGTAATGCTACTCCATGCTAGAAGTCTAAATCTCAAAATGCACTCACTCAAGGCACTCCTTAAAATGGAGAACACTGATATCTGTGCAGTGACTGAGACCTGGTTCAAGGCTCCAAAGAGCACCCCTGCACTTCCAGACTATAATCATACCACACTTTTCGGCCATGTAACCTGGACCAGAACACCAAAGGTGGAGGTGTGTCCATATTCATTAAGGATATCCACGCCTCCAGGCTAGTTGCTCAGCATAATGCATCTGAGGTTATCCAAGTGCAACTAACTCTGGGCAAAACTGCAATCCAAATTGTAGCTTGCTACAGATCCCCCATCATGCCCCAGGATTCCCACTCCTCTTTTCTTGATATACTGGAAAATATTAGGGTTCAAACACCCTAATAATGGGCAATTTCAACTATCCCACCATTAACTGGGAAAACTACTCATGTACCACCTCTTTCACTCAACGCTTTCTGGAATTCATAAATTCTGGTGCCCTGGATCAACTTATCCACACCCCCACCAAAGGCAACAATATCTTAGACCTAGTCATTACCAACATGAGTGACCGGTGTTCCACACCCGAAGTCAACTTCTTGTTGGTCAGATCAGACCATAAGCTAATCACCCTAGATATCCACATCCCACCCCCACCCCTCATTAAGAAAACCACGGTAAAAAATTTCTCCAAAGCTAACTTCATGCTTCTTAAGACAGAAGTGGCGAACTTCATTACACCCATGCACATGGACAATACAGTTACGACTGCTGAATCCTACACAAATGCACTCTATAAGCACTTACATGAGTGCATGGATCGTGCTATCCCAAACAGAACCAAGAAGCTATCCTCCAAAAAAAGGAAGCCAATCTGGTGGTCGCCTGCCATAAACAAACTGAGCAACAGAAGGAAGAAACTGTTGCAAAAGAGAGTAAAATCTCATGAGTGGTGGAGCTCCCTGGTCAGCCTAAGTAAGAAGCTAAGATCCATTATAAGAGCCTCCAAAGCTAGTTATGGAAATAAAATCACTACTGATTCTAAGGACAACCACAAAGCATTCTATAGCTATGTCAAGAATCTCAATGCCAAAACCCAGATCTGCTCTGAGTTACAGCACAACGGCATGAAAATTACAGAACCAACTGATATTGCCAACATCCTGGCAGATAGGTTCAGTGCTAACTTTACCACCCTCTCACACCCTAAAGGGCCCGTATCTATACAGGAAGAATGCAAAGTCCCTGTAATCACAACCACACAGGTAAAAGCTGCACTCTCTAAAGACATAAACACAGCATCCATGGGACTGGACAACATCCCAGGCTACGTTTTACACAAATTTCAGAATGAACTGGTTCCCCACCTAAGCACCATGTTCAATCATAGCCTCACATCAGGCTTTGTGACCACTGAGTGGCACACAGCAACAGTTATCCCACTCCACAAAGGGGGAGCCACCACTGATCCTGGGAACTATTGCCCTATTAGCCTGATGAGCCTGGTCTGCAAGGGCATGGAACGTATCATCATGGAACTCATAAACAAAGACATTGGTAACCTCCAAACTCTGGACACCCAGTTCGGGTTTGTGAAAGGCAGATCATGCATCCTGAACCTATTCAACTTCTTGGAGGCAGTCACCAAAGCTGTAGATGAGGCTAAAGTGGTTCACACAGCCTAGCTTGACCTCGCCAAGGCTTTTGACACTATCCCCCATTCTGGAATTATAGCTAAACTTACTAAACTAGGTATAAATCCCTAAGTCACAAGATGGGTTGCCAACTGGCTCACTGACAGAACTCACACTGTAAAAGTTGCAGACACCAAATCTGACATCAAACCAGTGACAAGTGGAGTACCACAGGGCTCAGTCCTGGGACCTCTCCTGTTTGGTATCTACTTCACTGAAGTACAGGCTAACACAGAAGGCCTCTGCCTAATGAAGTTCACAGATGACTGCAAACTAGGAGCCATAGTCAAGTCCCCAAATGATGTGGGCATCCTACAGAAGGGCCTCACTGAGACAGATGCCTGGTGTCAGAGCCATGGCCTCAAGCTCAATGCCAAAAAATGCATGGTCATCCCCTTTGGTAAAAACTCTGTACTCATGAACTACCACATAGGCAGCAGTCTACTTAACACTAAATGTGTGATAAAAGACCTTGGGACCCAGGTGGACAGTCATCGCTCCCTTGATAATCACATCACCACAGTAGTAAGGAAGTCCTTCTATGTGGCACACTTCATCACAAAAGGGTTCTCATCCAGGAAAAAAGAGGTCATTGTTCCCCTCTACTCGACACTCATTAGACCCATTATAGAGTACAAGGCCCCTTTTGGAATGTACCTTACAAGACATCTGCAGCAGCTGGAAAGGCCACAGAAGTACCTCACAAAGAGGATTTCTGGCCTCAAACAGATGCCCTACACTGACCATCTCAAA